>NC_091573.1:9053019-9058019 GCF_042767895.1 Penaeus vannamei | reverse complement strand
GGAGAGAGAAGAGGGTGTGTGGGCGAGAGAGAGATGGAGAGGGGAAAGAGAGAGAGTATGTGTGTGTGGGCGAGTGAGAGAGATGGAGAGGGTATAGAGAGAAAGAGAGAGAAATGGAAAGAAAGAAAGATAAAGAGAGAGAGAGAGATTGAGAGGGAAAGAGAGAGAGAAAAAAAGATAGAGAGAGGGAAAGAGAGTGAGAGAGAGAGATGGAGAGGGTATAGAGAGAAAGAGAGAGGGGGTGGGGAAGAGTGAGAGAGAGAGAGAGAGGGAAAGGGAGATAAAGAGAGAGGGGGGCGGAATAGTAGCTGAGAATCATAGCCAGTTCATCTGCTCCATATTTCTTCTTTTTATTTTTTTTATTATTCATTTTTTCAACGATAACCGTTGCTTGCATTCAAACCGTGGCTACCGCCCCCCCCCCTCTGAAACTACCCAACTATCGCTTGGCATTAATGACATCCCCACTTCTCTCTATACCTCGGCTATTCAGAGTTGCTGGATGTCTCATTGATGCTTCGTTTATGTCTCATTCATTGATAAAGACTCTTACCCTTCCATCGCTTCTCTTACACTTCGTTAGAGTCCTGCAAGAGTCACTGCTCACAAACAGATCGAGGCTTTGCACGTGAGCATACTTGCAGAGTGCCTGAGGCGGAGTGGCACTGTGGGCATTCTCTGAGCCAGCTGATAGGCTCCTCCTCTGCAAGGGCGCCCACGTCAGCCGAGGGATCCGTCGTCAGCGGGCGGTTAAAAACTCGCGGTATTTATACATCTTTAGACGTCTGATTTGATAATAACGTGATTTATTTTACCTTTTTATCATTTGCCTTTTGTATGCTTGTAAGTTGACGTGTGAAGTGTGCGTGTACTAAGGTCTTTTAATGTACTTATACATTATACTCTTCTTGTAATCACAATACAGCCATTGCCTGTTCTGATTGATTTGTTTTTATTTTCTCATTGTTTAGAATTATTCTTTTAACGTCTCTGCATTCACTTGATTGTGTGGGTGCGCGTGTATTCATAAAGAACATGCAAAGCGCTCCTAGTCAGCACGCTCAGATTGCACGACCCGAGGGCTGCCTGGCTACGACCCACGCGAGCGGTGTGCTGTTTGTGGCAAGTCAACTGCCAACAAGGACAAAGCAAACTGTTCTCACTCTGACACCGAATGTCCGCCATCCCCAGTGCCTCGGGGAAGAACTTCACCTGCACAGAAGTGCAAATGTTACACCAAGTCTCCCTCGTTAAGGCTGATAATGAGACAACCGAGACGCGTGAGTCTCCTGCCACTGATGAGGAACGGGAGCTTCTCCAGTTAGAGGCTACAGTAAAAAAAATATATATAATCTGAAATCTGAGCTGGCAAGGAATAACTCGCTTCTGAAATTCCTTAGCACCACCAGAGGATATTGCGAACAAAGGGGATGCTACTGTCAATATATCTAACCTTTCTTTGTTACCATTATTGATTCGACAACTGCACTTCCTTCCCTAGAAGTGAGATCAACCACCTGTAGTGCAGTTACGCACACTTCCTTTCGCAGCAGCAGGAACAGAGAAGCTCAGATCAGCCTGGCCTGCAGCAAAGACAACCCTTCACAAGGACCGTCGTCGAGCGCTTGCGAATTAAGAAATTGATCATTAATCTCAAATTCAATTACATGAACGTCAGTAAATGCAAGAAACCAACTGAACAGCAGACACAGTCAAAGACTTAATCAAAGCCAACCCACCGATCGTCATCACAAAGACCTAACATACCCGTTACTCGAGGAAGGCGGCCTCGAAGGTGCCGGAACTCTGAGGCCTCCTGCGACAGAGAGAAATCCTGCGACTTCTGCCACCGTAGGAGGCACACAGTTCAGGAAAGACAGGAATTTTTTTTACTAAATTTTGTATTTGAACATGTACATAACAATGCCCTGATCGCTCAGACGCTCCAAAGCCTGTCTACTGGTCCACATTACGACACACCATTAGGATTTGGCGGTTGGCCACTGACCACTATCCACCCACCTCATCATCCACAACTCAGTCCTCATGGCCCCTGGTTCAATGTCCCACTCCAGCAAAGGGTCGGACAACCTTCCCATCCTCTCAGCTAATGTCAGAGGTTTCCAGACAAATATTGGTGACCTTACACATAGCTATATCATGCCACATAACCCTGATATGATTGCCACTGTAGAGACTCCCCGAGAACTTCGAAAAAAATGTTGTTGTTTTTTTCGAAATAGCACAGAAAGGACAGAACTAGTGTCAACTTTGGTGGTGTTGCAGTCTGTTTCCGTAAGGCACTCTCCGTTCAGCCCCTGGAAATCGACATGCCAGATCATTTGAAGCCATATTTTTCAGGCTCTGGCTTACCACCCAGGAAACTGTCTTACTCTGTGTTTGTTATAGTCACCAGTGACAAGGTGGAGAACCCATTGGGTTTGTACAGAACAACTTTGATGGAATATTACACCTGCAAAAACATCCTAATTGTAGGTGATATGAACCAGCATCTTGTTGCAAGATCCTTTGAAAAGCTGTTAATCATGGATTGGGTAAAGGGAGAGAGAGAGATGGAGAGAGAGGGGAAGAGAAGGAGGTAGGGAGTGAGAGTGAAAGAAAGAGAGAGAGAGAGAAATGAGGGGGGGAAGGGGGGGAAGGAGAGGGAGAGGGAGAGAGAGAAGAGAGGAAAAGGTAAAGGGAGAGAAGGATAGATAAAAAGGGAGATTTAGAGAGGGATAGGTATAGACATGGAGAAGGTAAAGAGTGAGAGATGGGCAGGGTAAAGGGAGAGAGAGAGAGATGGAGAAGGTAACGGGAGTGAGGGAGAGAGAGAGGGGGGGGTGAAGGAGGGAGAGAGAGAGGGGACGGAGAGGGAGCGAGAGAAAGATGGAGAGGGTAAAGGACAGAGAGAGAGAGAGAGACAGTGAGATAGAGGGAGGGAGAGAGAGATGGAGAGGGTAAAGGGAGAGGGAGAGAGAGAGATGGAGAGGGTAAAGAGAGAGAGAGAGATGGATAGAGAGAGAGAGCGATAACGAAATAGAGAGAGAGATGGAGAAAGAGAGAGCGAGGGTGAGGCGGGAGGGAGGGAGGGAGAGATAGATAGAGAGAGAGGGGGGGAGAGAAGTAGATAGATAGAGGGAGGGAGGGAGAGAAAACAAACAATCATAAATCCATTTCCTATTTTTCTTTGCTTTTCTATCTCAGTACTAAAAAATACTGTCCAGTGTGCACACCACAGTTATGGCGGGTTCAAAGTATCCGAAAATTAAACTAGTGAAAATGTACTCCAAAGATCAAGAACCAAGACGCATTACTAATGTATCCACCGCCAGAGGAATCTAATCTCCCTGGGATCTAAGAACTCTCTTTCAGTATCCTGATCCCATATGGGTGCGATCGCATACCTTTCACTGGATCCTATACCTTATATAGACGCTTTTAACCTCCTTCTTATGTTTATTTTGAATGATTAAATGGTAAAAAGGAATCTATTAATCCCAGTAACGAGTGTAAACATAAATTACTGTACTAGATTTCTGAATTAATATGAATGAATTTGAGCAAATCCATTACAGTTAAGATTTATGCCGAAGGAAAATACGATAAAGAAAACACAAAAATAAGGCTGCCAAGGAATCGCGAGCCACAGTGAACAAGGTGCGAATGAACGCAAAACCTTTATTTACAAATTGTAAATTGTAAACGGTAAATTGTATATTAAAACGAAGGCACCGACGCACCATAACAACACTGTCTCGAAATCCAAAACGAAACCACGAACGAGACATTGAATCTGTGCGAATCCTTTATTGTTTACACACATATGCTAAGGGAGCCTGGCGTTAAGGCAAAAATAAGTCACCGAAACACTATAATGACACTGTCTCGAAATCCCACGGAAACATTAACCGCAATAACCACAGTCAAGCCGAAAGACGAAATGGCTAAGAGAGTGAGCGTGAAAGTGCGGATTAGCCAAGCGCGGAGGGCGAAGTGCAGCTCCCGAGTTCCCGCCTGGACACCGGCTGGACACTTCCCCGTCAAGGTCGTCGGCGGCGAAGGGAGGGCGGGGCAGGCCGATCGTGATAAGAAAAAAACCTGCTCTCGTACACGGGGGTTTCCATCGAAAAATTTTCTGTCGTGTATTTTTTTTTCGGTTTTGAGTCGTGATTTGTGGTTCTTGCGTAGTATGGAAACGCTTTTGGACTTTTTGATTTTGTTTTCGTTCTGCACCGCGAATGAATTCCGAGCGCGGTTTTATTTTCGTGGAGACTCGGTTCATGGTACAGTTGTGGTGGGTAATTGGTATTTTGCTACGCGGTACGGGGTATGGGCAGGGTATATATTGGGACAGAAACTAGGTTCAGCATCACAGATCGTCTTGGAAATCATGAAATCACAACAGGTGACCAAGACACTTTACAGCTGTGATTGTAGCATCGTAATCTCTTCCTCCCAACTTTTCTAGTAATTAATTTTGTTTTTTTTATTTTTCTGCCAGGTTTATTCCTTGCTTCTGGCGGTGACTGCAGCCGTTGTCACCGGCGCTCCTCATCACACCCTCCAGGAACATGACACCTACCTTCCCCCTGCGAGAGACGTCGTGGTACCTGAAAGCGACTACCTTCCGCCTACGATAGACGTTGCGGTACCTGACGGCGACTACCTCCCCCCTGCGAGAGACGTCGTGGTACCTGAAAGCGACTACCTCCCCCCTGCGATAGACGTTGCGGTACCTGACGGCGACTACCTTCCCCCTGTGATAGACGTCGTAGTACCTGAGAGCGACTACCTTCCCCCTGCGAGAGACCAGAATGTCCAGCAAGAGGTCCTCGAGGAGTTCCTGAGCAACCCGAACCCTTCCTACTCCGTCTCCTACGCCGTGGAAGCCCCAGAGACCCGCGACCAGAAGCAGGCGGAGGAGAGCCAGTCAGACGGCGTGACCAAAGGATCCTACCAGTACCTGAGACCCGACGGCGTCCTGCAGGTGGTCAAGT
>NC_091573.1:9025519-9035519 GCF_042767895.1 Penaeus vannamei | reverse complement strand
CTATAAAAAAAAACAGAGTCAGGCAATGCCCGACTCTTCGCCAGACAATCCGTAATCGGTACCATAAGACCCTACTTTCCCTTCGCCTGGCGTTGCCAGCCGCTAAAGGGTCGAATTTTCGTACCACAAAACACCACTTTCAGCTTCGCCAGGCGTTCACAGTAGAAAAAGTATTGGAACATCGCCTGACTATGAAAGCCAGCTATACCCCTCTCTTTCATCGCCACTTTTATAAGTATTTCTCAATAAAGTTAAACTGAATGAATTTTAATTAACTTATAACAACTAAAAATTTACATGTTATTTATTTGAGTTGAACTAATTGTAAAAGAGAATGTGATTTTATAATATTCCCACTTTTAAAATTATTAAACTATACTTTGTTGACTTCTAGACAGGCACAGCTGTGGAAAGCATCGAGAACGTAGCTGTCATCCCCAAAATAAACACATATATCAGGTAAGAAAACTGTTGACAGCTATTGTTACCATATCATGAAAGATTTTAAAAAGTGAGTGAACGTGTTTTGCGCATTTAAAGTAAATAACTCTGCTCCTCAGTGAAGATATGAGATGGTACCAAACTCGTCTTGGCATTGGCCATTTAATTAACACTTTGAGAGGTTTTACTGGTGCATGTCCAGTTTCATACAGCCTCCTTTTAGACGAAAAATAATATATGCAAATGATAGAGCGAGTGATTCTAAGAAACTTATCTTCTACGAACTTCAACCGCAACTCAAACATTACAAAGTTAATGGACATCATATTGGTTTGAATAGTTAATTGTTTATTAAATTATCAGGAAAATCGAAAAGCACAATTTTCCTAGAAAATATGTTTTGGTTAGCTTGTTATTAGTGGAGGCCATGACCATCGCTTGACAATACACGAATGTGATGAACATTTTAACCAATCACATTGTTATTTACTTGATATTGGCAGAATTTGTCATTAATAGTGTATTTACAATGCTAACCCATTATTTTCCGAACACATTTTATGCCCTTTCCAAGTACTCTAATCTAGCTTTCATTTCAAAGTCAGATGCCAAAGTAAAAATACATTAGTCTTGTAAAACTCCCAAGGATTTTAATAAATATAATTTGTTTCAGAAATGGCTGCAGCATTCAATGAATTAGAGTGTCTTGAAGCCCTTGAAGACCTAGATACTGCAGACCAACAGGATATTCCCAGAAGATGCATCACTGACAGGATGAATCTTTTCTCTGCATGATGAGGAGTTCATCAAAAGATTCCGCTTATCAAAAACAACAGCACACAATTTACTAGACAAGCTACAGATTCAAGAAACTCGAGATGGGAGAGGTAATATTGACTTTAATTGAGCCAGTTGAATTATTTCATGTTAACAGCATTATAACTTTTGCTTGTATTATTATAAATGCAGTTGTAAGTTTTTTTTTAGAAAATCCAAATGAAATTTCTAAATATTAACACAAATACATAGATAAATAAGAAGTTATTAAGTATGTCTTTTGATAAATAAAACATTTTTAGTAAAATCATGATAATATATCCATGTTGATATTTTGTAATTAACTTAATAATTAAATGCTGATGTAGTTATTAAAATGTTCTAAATATGTATGAGTTTTACAACAAGGGTTATATTTAGAGAATAGTGATTTATTCTGAATGTCAAAATCTAAAATATGTTGCATTTCTTTTCAGGATCACCAGTACCACCGCACCTACAACTGTTAATTACATTGCGATGGATGGCCACTGGTAGCTTCCAGTTGACTATTGCTGACACTTTTGACGTTTCACAACAACTTGTGAGCAACTGCACAGCCAAAATAGTCTGAGCCATTGCATCTCTGCTACAAGATTATGTGAAATGATCATTGAAAGAACATTTTTCTAACATCAGGAATTATTATTTTGAAATGTCTGGTTTTCCTGGGGTATTGGGTGCAGTTGACTGCACACATATACCTATTCATAGTCCTGGAGGTGCTAGAGCAGAAGAGTTCAGGTGTAGAAAGGGATTTTTTTCTTTGAATGTTCAGGCAGCTTGTGGACCAAATTTAGAATTTTTGGACTTTGTGTGCCATTGACCTGGCTCTGTTCATGACAGCCGAATATTTAATAATAGCAGATTATTTTTTGATCTTCAACATGATCTGCTAGAAGGGCATCACTTATTAGGTGACTCAGCCTATCCACTGCTACCATTCCTCCTCACCCCAGTGGCAAATCCTGTTGGCCAAAGAGAAGTCAGATACAATATATCACATTCCAAAGCACGAAATACCATTGAAAGAGCATTTGGTGTTCTGAAAATGAGATTCAGGTGCCTCACCATTCCATTGAAAATTAATTTAACAACAGTCATGACGACTATTTGCAGTGCAGCTGTGTTGCATAATATGGCTGTTAAGTATAAAGAAGATCTGTACATGTGTAATGATGATGGAGAGGAAGAAAGTGTAAATATTGAAGAAAATATAGAAAACTTTGTAAATGCTGCCGGTCGACAGAAGATAAATAATATCATTAATGAATATTTTTCTTAAATGTTTCAAGCCAAAATGCCATTTTTTGTTGATATTTTTCTGTTTTGCTTAAATTAAGCATATGACAGTTATGATTTTGATTGTACACTACAGCAATCCTCAGGATATGACAATTATGATTTACTTTGACTGTATATTATAATGTTCCTCATATGAAAATAAGGGTTTACTTTGATTGTCTATCATACGATTCCTAATGATATGAGTTATGATTTGTTCTGATTGTACATTTTACTATTCCTCGGGATATGAAAATTATGTTTTATTTGAGTTTTCCTTATACTATTCCTCATGATAATGTCCATGTCTTTGATATGCATAATTCATTATATCTTGAATATAATGGATAATAAAAAACATGAAAATTGATATTGTTTCCTTTATCAAAATAACACTTTCTGCTTATTGTAAGTACATTGTCAAATATTTTAAGTATGATGGTATAAAAGTAAATAAAGTAAGGTGTATGTCATGAAATATTTATAGTTAATAAATAACCTTAAAATATAGCATTCATCCAAAACCAAATTTGAGTGACACAAAGAAAGAAAACTGGAAACTTATATTAATGAAAAAGATTGCAAAACATGGATACATAATCTTGATGCCACGATGAGAGCCTTTAATGATTTAAAGAGTCCAGCTCCTTCAGTTTCTTCTCCCAAAACATTCTTTTAGCCCTAAGCATGTGAATTTTTTCTTGATGACATTCTTCCAAATGCTCTAGTGTTCGTTTGCTTAACCGAGTTTCTAACTCCATCTTCCGTTTATAATAATTTTCAACAGCACTTGAGATTTGAATTTGGGATTTCTGTTTTTCAGTTTTTGCCCTTAGTTTCTTATGGATGGGCTTTCCTTTTTCTGTTGATTTTCCAACGGGACCACTAATCAGTTCTAATTCAGTATCATCGTCACTGCAGCAGATTACTTCACTTGAGGTTACTTGGCTGGTTTCACCTACATTAGTCGTCTTTGAAGTAAAAGAAAGATTTCTAGCTTGGGAGTTGTCTGAAAAAAAAAAACAGAACAAAAAAACAATGAGATTTATGATATACAATTCATTATTTCTGACTATGTCATGTACACAAATCTTTGATGATTTATTAATCTTATCACCTTGCTCATGTAGGCCTGCATCCATATCCCACGCATTATGAAGGGGATCTTGTTCCTGTTGAATGATCATAAGACTGCCTGTGGTGTCTTTTTCTTTTGGTGCAGGCTGTGGCCCACCACCAGTTTTATTTTTTTCAAATTTAAATTTTGCATAACTATTTTTAGCTCTGAAAAGGAATGAGAAACCGACATTATTTTATGATTTGACCTTCATGCCAATGGTAGAGTCTACTTGGTTAGTTATGACCTGATTCAATGCAATTTATTTTTATGTGTCATGATTGCGTATAAAAATTTCATGTTGCGTGTAAACTTACTTATTTCTGATGTTTTCCCAGATTTTTCTCACTTGCTGGGGAGTTCTCATGCACCCAGTTTTCTTATTAAAGTTTCCTACGATTTCCTGCCAAACCTTGTGTTTTTTTGCAACTATTGTGTGACTTGTTGCTTTGTCACCAATAACATCATAATGCTCTTTGACTAAATCAAGCAAAATGTCTTTATCCGAGGCAGAAACAGGGGTAACTCTCTTTGATGTACCTGCGACAGCCATGGTGACACGTGCGACTAGGTAAACAAATTCAAATTTCCCGTGTGCGACTAGGTAAACAATTTAAAATTTCCCGCGTCATTCAAAGTTAGCGCTGTTCTATCTAGCGGAAACACGAGCGAAGGATCGCCTGACGAAAGTGTTCTTTCGTGGTACGCTCGGAAAGGGCAGGCGATTGCCTGCCCTTTCCCGAAACTTTTATGGTACGGCCCAGTGACCTACCTGTAGCAAAAAAAATAACAAGACATACTGTTAATACATACATTTTTCATAACACATTTTACTCACTTTGGTGTTGAAGTGTGTGCCTTCTGGGTAGGTGCTGGTGGTCCTACATCTGACTGCTTTGCTGAAGTGCGTACAACTTGCTGGGGTTTCACACCACCTTTGTTGATGAGATTGCTGCGGGCTGTGTTCTGAGACTGTTTGGCAGCCTTGCCTGTGCTAATCATGGAGCCCTTCTGATTCCCTTTGGCGGCCAGGCGTTTAGCTCGGCGCTTCCAGTTCTGTCAACGACGAGTTCTCTTTGTGAGCATGTACGGAACTTGGTGAAACCAAATGAAGTCAAATGTATTCATGTTTGATTTTCACAGTATGTTCAAGACCAAACAAAAACATATATCAATGCTAACATATTTCTGGGTTGTT
Source organism: Penaeus vannamei (assembly GCF_042767895.1). NCBI lineage: Eukaryota > Metazoa > Arthropoda > Malacostraca > Decapoda > Penaeidae > Penaeus > Penaeus vannamei. The sequence goes on along the minus strand of NC_091573.1, from coordinate 9,030,663 downwards.
GGTACTAATGCCCATAGTTCTCCCAGTCTTTTATTCACAGCAGAAAAATCTGAAACATAAAAACATAGCCGAGTTATATAAGACAAGTCTAAAAGCAACTGATTTGCTTACAATGCCTGTTTAAAATTATTATAAATCTGGTGAAACCTAAAGAGAAACATCAAGTAAGAGAAGAATAGAGTATTTGTTGGTCATCTAAACATACACTAAATACATCTAATCATCAGATTATATTCAACATCCACATAATCCTTGCCAAAACCATGGCTTTTGTTAAGTTAGTAAAATATTGCAACATTGCACTGTTTTGTGCTACTTGTTTTTGTCTATGACTGCCAACGGATTTTCCTAGCTTGATATAACTTTCTTTTTATCTTTTTTCTTTGTAATGAAAAACTGCTTTGAATCTGAAATATCACAAATGTTTACATCATCTGTAAATTAAAAATCTTAAAATTTTTGATCTTATACCCTAAAAAAATATTTCAAAAAATTGCAAAACAATATTCAACCTTAAATTCACTGTAAATTCAATGAAGAATTTTAACTCAAGAATAAAACAATCTAAGCCATTCCCCTTCGACCAAGAAATTCAGTCTTCATTTAAACGCCAAAATTTAAATCAACATATATATACACACTGGCTTACACTTTACTTACCCATGTTGGGATTTGCTTGTATAATGCCAGGTCTGATTTCTCTCGCCCACAACATATAGGCTGTGAATCTTGATTTCTGAAAAACAGAAATAATAAATCATCCTCTCTATCAATTAAATTACCTGTTCATATATAAATTACAACCCTTTCACAAATTAAACACTAATAGATAGGTATGGTAAAAAGATAGCAAATGCATGTTCATACATCATGGTAACAAATGGACTGCAGATGAATTTCAAAAAAAATATATATATATATATATAAAAAAGGAAAACTAATAATAACTTTCATGAACTTGGATGCAAGCCTTGTTTGCAAATTTGGATTTTGCTGATAGATAACCTACAACCTAGTCAAACAAACAGAACTTATCCAAATGTTTTTTTCAGTTCAATAAAAGATGGTATCTATTCTTCTTTCAGAAACAATCAGATATAACCATATATTCTAATTTACTTCAGTTCTTCAGTTTGGATTTCTTGGAATCCAAAGAGACAAAGAACTTTTTCATTTTATACAAATCTAAGATTCCTAAGCATCCAAATATACATCAGTTCAAATAAATAATATCAGACAGATCTCGCAATCTAAAGCAAAACAACAGATTATTCCTTCCTTATAAATCAAAGATAAACAAGTATATTCATACATGTAAGTTTCTACTGTAAATCCCTTAAATTTCCAGATGCTAGAGAAGAAACAGAACTTACTCCCTTATCCTTGCGCTGTGCTTTCTTTCGCTGCACAACCTGGCCGTCCTTCAGCATGATGTTCTTTTTCCCTTGTTTCTCAGACAGATACAGAGACTGTGCCTGTAAAGAGTATTTTAGAGTATCAGCAAATCATATTTGTTTAGCAAAAAAACATATGCTTTAAACTCAAAATGTTAACCTTTTTCTTATAAATATGCCAGCATATTGTATAATATCAACAGAAAAAGCACTATCAAATTACCATAAAAAGATGTGAGAAGTACTTCCTGCAGAGTTCTAAATGCTTGCTTTAAATTAATATATATATATACAAAATATGCAAACATTTTTACAGGGTGTTTATCAATCAACCCTCATATCATTCAATGTACACATACTGACAATAGTATTTTCTACCAAATATGACAAGGAGGCACACTAGCAAATAATGCCTACTAATGTTCTTGATCACAAAGGTAAGTAGTGGAGTCAGTCTTCTTTTTCTCTATGTAGGTTTGGGCTTCAACATCATATTATGATCTTCTTTTATCGCTAGATTTTTTATCATCACAAATTTTCAACATGCAGTTTGTAATGCTAAAAATGCATACCAGTGAAAGGGCTCAAATCCAATCTTTTGTACATCTTATACATTTACAGCAACCATAAACCATACATGCATATTTGGTATATATAAAAGATTACACAGCTTTCCCATGTAAATCTTTTAGATGCTTTGTCAAGCAACAACAAGTAAGAGGAGAATGTGATAACATCTTTGCCTCATGTTTACCCCAAGCTGTCAGTTAACTACCTTTAATCCTTTACTCACAGGCTAGAAATCTCCAGCCCCTCTTCCCAGGAGTGAAAGCAGCGTGCAGTTTCACTCACCTGGATGTGAGGTGTGTGCACCTGGGCCAGCTCACAAGCCTTGAGAAATTTTAGCTCTGTTTAGCAGGTGCTTTACAGAAAATAGCTACATCCTGTGATTGAAATCATCCCCTTATTTTATAGTCTGTACTCCATTTTAGGAGTGTATGTACAATCTCAGTGTACAAAAACAGTATTGTCTTTTCAAGAGAGAGGAGTGCAGAGGTCAAGGCATCAAACATATCACTGGTGATCATCTTCGGGAACTTGGCCAAAGACATTAAGGGATCTGTGGACCAGTACACCTGGACCGGAGACCTCCAATCTCTTCTTGTGCGAAGAGTGTGTTCGAGGAAGTTGATGGGTGTAACTGCAATTGTCACTGTATTCCACGTCAGGTCATGTGAGTCACATGACATGTCACATGACTGGTAAGGTGGCAAAAGAGTAGGAATCAAGTAACTACAGCCATACATCGACATCAAAAATGGCACAGCATTTTTCTTTTTCTTTTCTTCTCTTTCTTCCATGTTCTTTTCTCTTCTTTCTTGTTCTTTCTTTTCTTTCAATTTTATTCACACACACACACACACACACACACACACACACACACACACACACACACACACACACACACACACACACACACACACACACACACACACACACACACACACACACACACACACACACACACACGCACACACACACAAAACTTTGAAAACAATCCATTATAAAGGCGTGCAGCCATGACAGGGATATCCGTCACTGTTGAGAACACCATGACGGCTACAGCCATGCACAGAAGTAAGAGGTCAAACGCAAGTAATGGTATCCTCATATTTGCAATAAATATGTAGGCTCTTCTTTTTTTTGCAGAATATATATTGATATGAATTCCAGTAATAACAAATATTTCAAAATTCATTTTCATAATGCACACTTTTCCAACCTTAAAACTAAAAGCTATATAAAACTACACATGGTGAGATTAACACATCAAATTTTATTCCAATATTCTCTTTCTTTTTTTCTTTTTTACAAATAATCATTACCACAATATACACTAGAAATAAACTGATAAATTACATTTACAAATAAACTTTGATAATGTGGGGAAAAAAATCATAATAATTCAAAGTCATAGAAGCACAATCCAATTCTCCCCAAAAGGAAAGAATGATTAAAAGGACATTTTATTCAATACATTGCATCTAAATGGGTGACAGTACATCTGAAAGGATTTAGAAGAGACAGACGAATAGCAGAAAAAAATCATCATTACGCACCTGGCTATAATTAGAGGTTTCTCGTGGCATATCAGTCGAGTCATCATCAACATGCAAGGGGTCATTCCCCTCGTCTCCATCATCATTATCATCACCCTCTGCAACGTCTTCATCGCCATCATCATTATCTCCCCAGTCATCAACTTCTAAAGGTTCTGCAAACAGTGAGCAAGAGAGTGAGTTTTGATCAAGAAACTACATTCCCTGCACAAAAGTTTCTGTACAAAAATAACAAGAAAAAATGTTTTCCTAAATATTTTCCTTAACTGTGATTTCAATACACATACAACTTAATGTAAAGTAGGTCTCTCAGATATACATTTTTAATTTGGGATAACTACATATGTCATCAAAGACAGGATCACAAATGAAGGGAACCCAACAAGGGAATAATATGAGATTCTGCTAAACATTTTCCCATTCAAAATTGTCGTACGAGGATATTTCGTGTAAAGACTTCTAAAAACAAAACAATTTTTGACACATGAGAGAAGTTTTTACATAAAATATTTCAACCAGCAGGATTTGGTTCCTAAGCAAAAAAGCAAATGATCTGCTTCCTAAGCAAAAAAGCAAACCATTTGGTTCCTAAGCAAGAATAACAATTATTTGCTTACCAGATAAAATAACAGTATTTCTGAATAAAGTTTCAGTTTTCACTCACTCATTAATACACTCAGAACTGCACAGAAACAGATTTATAAAATTTCTCATGCCTTCAGACTTATTTCATATCTCTGGAAGTATCCTCACCTTAAAGTTTTTTATATATCAAAATCAACATCTTTCAGTAACACAAAGCCAGACTAAGTGCCCTAATAATTCTAAAAAGTACATTCTCATCTATAAAGCATTGCAACACACAAAATCATGCAAAAACACGAAAGCAAATCTTTTAATTCAAGAAACTATCACAACATACAACTTACCATCCTTTACTTCAAGTAAGTCATCATCCATCTCACCATCTGATTCATCATATACATCACTACCCTGAAAGACCAATCAGATTATCAAAACAATACACAAAGCACATACTGTTACAAAAACAACAGATCAGCAAATTAACCAAATGATTGTACAAACAACCCAAGTATTTACTGTTTACTGTCTAAAAGCTAGATCTAAATTTGCAATGTTCACATGCTTATTAATCCACCTTTCATGAATCAATACAGGTTTTCCCACAACTGAAATAACCTAACCCATTGGTGGACTTCATTCTTATCACACAAAATCTTCAGAATATTCTGTATTTTCAGAAATAGCAAAATAAACTCTCTCTTGAGGTCTCATTACTTTTTGTGGTGATTTTTGCGGCCTGTCAGTTTTACGCTTAAACCTGGTGTCGATCTCATCTGGAGACTCGAAGTCAGCTAACTTTGAAGATTTCTTCCTCACCCTCCCAGAGCGCGACACTCCTGTCACGTCTGAAAATGGTTGCAATGCAGACTTAAAATTATTGTCAACACTAAAGAATTACCTTTTTTAGACTCTGATCGTTAACAGCAGATTTAACAAATAAAGAGCTGAGTCCACACAGAATATATAAAAAAAAAGACCAAACGCCATGTGACAGTAGATGGAAAAAATTAGCATATAAACAAATTTTATCTTCTTTTGCTATATG
>NC_091573.1:9015519-9018019 GCF_042767895.1 Penaeus vannamei | reverse complement strand
AATGCATCACAGAAAGAAAATGCGGAAGAAGAAACTGGACAAATAATATAACTAGCTGACATATCTTTCATCTAATCTATACAGAAGGTTTTCCTCTTCTTTCATAATGCTGATAATCTGAATTTTTTTATATAATGAGTTCAACATTTTTCTTTCTGACAATAAACTTGAAAAGAAATCTTGAATCCTTTAAAGCTTTCTTGCTGGTCCAACATATATACAGTTTATACATATACTCAATCTAGTTAGTTGCTTTTCCATTTTAACTGTACACCCTAGTGAGAGGATGACCAATACTTTACCAGAAATCACCCATGGTAATGATAAAGAGTATGATACCAAATTACTAGTAACATCTCGTTTATTTTTTACCTTAGTATCTAAAGTGAATCGGTGATAGATTCCAGCTGGGAGAATCAGGAGGTCTCCCGGTGTCACTTCAATCCTGATCCACTTGTCTTCCTTGTTTCGAACGTCAAAGTACCCGGAGCCTTCCAGGACAAAACGGATTTCTTCATCAGTGTGGATGTGTTCCTCGTAAAAAATTTTGAGCTGAGGGTGATGATTGGGGAAGCAATTAATAGCTAAATGAAAAATAAAATAAGATTTATCAATTAGTTCTTCCAATCTATGGAAAAAAAAAAAGTTTTGTCTTATTAATTCTTTTTACACGTGGATGGTTCCACAAGTACTTAGTCCTCCAAGGACTCAATTACTAAACCCATGTGATCTCACCAACTTATCGCATTTCTTGAATTTTATGGAAATTTTTAAAAATTTCTTTAGTCATTATTGTAATCATCATTATTATTATCATTACCAGTATCATTATAGCCCCATTAATAATAACAGTAACAGTAATAAAGATTAAAACGTCCAAAAAATTCAAGGAACAGGGTAAATAAGTGGAGTCCGTATAATTAAACAAAACTTGTGAACGGTTCATATAAAAAAGCATTCCTGGCATGAATAGATTAATGTACCAAACCAAAGACTCAACAAAGCTTCATGTCTATGTTTAGAATTATAAAAGAAAATGTATGTTTTTAGATTTGTAGGAAGAGTTAATGTATATATCTAGCATTATATCAAAACCTCATATATACTGTGTATAATAGTTATCATAATCGATGGGAAATAAAAAATATGTAATTAATTCATGATGTCTGATGGCATTTAACATAAGCCTATTCAATTCTAGATTTTTTTTTTTTTTTTTTTTTTTTTTATAGCACTCCATTTCCATTAACTTACAACCTTCCACAAAATTTGAACTTGAGCCTAACAAGAAGATAGTTATTATTCTTGAACCATTGCAACATTCACAAATCATAAAATTGACAGAAGAACCCTGCGTCGGCTAACCTTTTCTTCATAATTTGGGAGTTTTTCTGGCGAGACTTGAATGACGTCGGAGTACGAGTAGCCTCGGCTGGATTTAATCTTCTCAAGCTCAGGTTCAAAATTTTTCTCATCCAGCTAAAACAGATTAAGAAAAGATTTATCATATCCAAAAATTAAGTTTGCAAATAAATAATTCTTCATTAATAGCTATTCAATATTAGTAATCTGCAAGTAAATGTAAAACCACACACAACTATATTTTTTCTTTATGAAAGGAACAGACTCCATGACTTAAAAGTGATCTTTAAAAACATAAATTATAATTTACAATTCACGTCTAAGAATTGCTTTACACACAATCTATGATAAATAATAATGACTTTATAAGCTGGAACTGATTAACCAATATATGTAATTTCAAAGATTCCAAGGCATGTGTTTTAAGAGCACCTGTAGCAAAGGGATGAATAAGAATGAACATCTTCACAAAACAAGAGATGTGTTTAACTGGTTTCGAATATATCTTTGTCCAAAATATATGTATTTCTGACAAAGATATAATCAAAACTGGTTAAATACATCTCTTGTATTGTGAAGATATTCATTATCATTCATACCTTTTCTACATTTGTCAACATGAATACAGTTCAACCAACCTTCCAGTAGAGTACTCCGGTGTCAGCACGAAGTTTCTCAAGGCTCACATACTCTGGTGGTGAAAGGTGATGCTCATTTCGCTTGTCCTCGTCACTGTTGTCCATGAGCCAAGCATTCACCATGTTGAATTTCTTTCCTTCCTGACCTTTGAGAAAATAAAAATATATGAGACTTTAACCCACTGGATCCAGTTGATGTGACCCTCATGTCATGAAAAAACTTGGCTGAGGGATGGGAACGGGAATTTTTGAAACATGAGCTATTCTAGGAGCATTTTTAAGCTATAACCAGAGGTATAATGGTGTAATTTGTGAGTGCATGGCCCTTGGAGAGGGCAAGCCAGACTTTGAAAGTGGGCAGTCAATGTCTTGGAGGGGGGGGGGGATTTCCCTCCACCCACCCCCCTAATTATACCCCTGTTACTATAAAGATACAACATAACAAATGACAAATACAGACTCAAAAATGCAAACAAGCAAATAATGCTCATGCGGAAAAT
>NC_091573.1:8985519-8990519 GCF_042767895.1 Penaeus vannamei | reverse complement strand
AGACTCTTTATTCTATTACATAATGCATTCGTGCTATAAGCATTGTCACAATGCTATAGATGTGTTTCGAAGCTTCACGACTAGAATCGAGACCTCTGGAGAGACGATACGAACCTCCACGATACCGCGACGCACAAGACCGGCCTCGTGACGGTGGCTCCTGTCGTGCATTCCCAACACGACTTGGTCATCAGGGAACATACTGGAGAGAAAATAATTTTACAGCATGGTGTATTGACGATGAAGGATAATGATGAAAAGAAAAAAATATATATGTATATTACATCTCTCTGAATTTAGCTACACAAAACCAAAAATAAAAAGAAAGAAAGAAAAAATAAAAATAAGGCATAAATTACATCATTTCTGCTGGATAAAGGTTACAGAAGTAAAATTTTTAACAATGGAAGACGTAGGAAAATATCGAAACTAAAAATCATACATCAAGAAAATTGTGCTGTATGAATTTAATATTTCTGAACAAAGGCCTGAAAGCTGTCTTGTGACCAAAAGTGAGAGACAACGCTAAGTTACGCCCACTTTTGTGACATAATCGGAATGGCCGCGGTTGGCGGATTGCTGTTTTACAGTACTGATTATATTTTCGACTAGGACACAGCACTTTGGAATATAATACCCTTGAAGGCTTTTGATATCTTATGCTGGGTGTTGCTGTGTTATAGTTATCCAATATAAGTACGTATATGCATGAAAATAGTTGAGGTAGGAAGAATGCATCTACCACCTACTCAGTTCCTGTTGCCGTACATCGTTGGAAAAGACAGCAACAGTAAATATTTGAAAAAAGTATAAACAATGTAATAAAATCGCGGATAAGGAGCAAAATATAAACAACCATGGAAGTATAAGTCAATAAAACGGGTAAATGAACCATGGATACATCAAAACAAATGAATAAAACAAAATCACGGAGACAGTGTCTGGATCGCTGAAACAGGGAAAAAAAAAACAGAATAGCCATGGATGTATTCGCACAAATGTAAATACAAATAATAGAATCAGGGGTACAGGGGATTGCGGATACAAACCAAAACATAAACATCATACCTGTCGGTGCAGTGGGCGGCCGTGATAACCCACAGGTTGGAAACGAGGGCGCCTCCGCAGTAGAGAACCATGCTCAATCCTTCCGTCAAAGCCACCATCCAGGGGAACGCGTGTGGCTGCGTGACTACTCCGCCCACTATGCGATCTTTCAGGTTGGATACTCCGCATTCTGTGGGCGTGAGGTGGGAGGGAAGGGGTTCAGGCAGGATGGAAAAGCGGGAGGCAACTGGTTTCAAAAGAGGAAAGAGGAAGGAATGAAAAAAGAAGGAAAATTGAGTAGGATGAATTGGTGAATGGCTACGTGTGAATGTGAAATGGTGGAGAAAAGGAAAATTATTAGGTAAGATAAACAGTCTCAAGGGAGACAACTAAATACTCTCCCAAGAATCAAGGAGGAAAAAAATGGCTCCTTTCGCAGTGAATATTGTTTTTCGGGAGGTTGAGGGCACTTGCAGGGCGTCCTAAACAGTCGTCAGGCAGCAGCCTTCAGCAATCTGAGAATCAATATTCAGATTTTTTTTTATCTCTTTTTGACTCTTCCTCTTTATGCAGAATGACCGGCCATGGCATTGGGTAATAACCTATTATCCAAACTAAAATCATTTTGTAAAAACATGTCAGAATTTAGATACGCTTGAACAGACGAGCTTCGGTTTTAAGAGATCTTGTGAGCAAACATTACGAGTACTCCACAAGAGGTCTGCCAAGAAATTAACAGAAGCCATTTTCATTATCAGAACTCACTGCAATCCTCGTTTGGCTTCCAAGTCGTAGGCGGGGGCGGGGTAGGGAGGTGTGACAAGTAACCACAGTCATCGTCGACGCCAATTTTGTCCGTGATCCAAGTCAGGTAACCTGCGGGAGAAGCAGTGAAGTAAAGCCAGCGTCATAAGAGCGTTTTCTTTAAAAATAAGATTTATCTCACCTTCGAAGTTGCTCCAACCTTTGCCCCAACTTTTACGTTGGCTATTTCTGAAATCGGTGGTCAAATGGGCAAACAGAACCATCACATTCGCCCAACCCTCTTCAGAGCAACTCAAAAGGAACATACGGAGGAAATAGGGAAGTTGTATATCAATGTCAACCTGTTGTTGAAATAAACGCCCGTGTGGCCATGGCTTCAGTGTATATGCATATATATATATACACACACAGAGAAACATATGTATGTGTGCGTGTGTGTGGAAACATTACATGTGAACCTTATAAATGAATGTCCATTTGTATGTCTGCACATATGTATGGGCTTCTCCGTAATGAGCAGAATCACTGGCAGGGCCACGCTGAGAGGCCGCCTCCGACACTTACTCGGGACATGGACGAACACCCCAGGGTACTTGGGCCGTCCGCATCCCCTCCCCCACGACGTCAGGCCCAGGAGAAGCCACGACCCGTCAGGCCTTACGGCGACCAGGGGCCCTCCGCTGTCAGACTGCAGGGACAGGGGTGCCATATGAGTCAATAAAGCGATTTAGATACCTTTATGTACAAGCCTTCACGCAAGTACATGAATGTAAGAGCACTAATATATGCATAAATATGCATACTTACACGTTCTCCCTCTTTTCTCTCTCATTCTACCTCTCTATGGTGGGGGTACAGGCAAAATTGTATGGAAAACCATACCATCTAGAATGGTATGTGCTCTTGGGTGATACATAAATGCTAGGTCTGTTCCAGGGCGATTTCGATACCATTGCCCCAAGAGGAATACTAAAATGACCGTAGGCCTGGACCCAGTCCCTCCCACTGCCATTCTGTGAACACCACAAACCAGCCCTTGGACCCTGGTCTGGGTCTGTCTATGCTACCACTCAAGCATCCACTCAGTCCACATTACCCTGTGTGATTTAACTGTTATGCTCTTTCTAGAGAGTCAAGCCGTACGTACCAACCCCACCGCTGCCACCAGTTACAAGTAGCTCATTCTAATTATAGAACCTCAGTACTGGGACAGTTTGGTATGTATAGTTTTACTTATCACTTGCATAGTCATCATACAGATAAGTCACAAAAGTAATGTAGACCGAGTCGTTCCTACTGTTTGTTAGCAATATGGCGACTGAAGGACATACAAGAATTATTCCATGGAAAACCATAGCTTTTCAAATGGCGCTTCCCCTCAAACGGTACTTCGGCTCTGCAATTTCGATACCAGTGGCCCTACTGGAATACCAAAATGACTTAGGTCCTTGATTCAGTCCTGACCCACAGAAGGCCTGTTGCCATATCGTGAGCCTTGCCAGCCCCTTGGCCTTGGCTCGGCTTTGCGACCGTTCAAACACTGAGGCTCTATATTTAGAATCAGCCTCTCTCTCTCTCGTCTGTTTCCCCCCCTCCCTTCCTTCACCCCCCCCCCCTCTCTCTCTCTGTTCCCCCTCTCCCTCCCTCTCTCTCTCTCTCTCTCTCTCTCTCTCTCTCTCTCTCTCTCTCTCTCTCTCTCTCTCTCTCTCTCTCTCTCTCTCTCTCTCTCTCTCTCTCTCTCTCCACACACAAATCCCCACTTCCGCCTTTACCTGACACGCGTCCTTTCCCTCTTGGCCGGCACACAGAAAATATCCTGCGATAATTAAAGGTGAATATTGCTTTTCACACTCCTCCTGCGGCACGATCGGCAGTTCCACTTCCTGTAGCATCTCGGACTCTTCCCCGTCTGTGAAAGGAAAAGGAAAACAGGGATAAACCGGGGAGAGAGAAAGTCCGAAAAAGAATGATTCACAAGGCGAAAGGTATGTAAACAAAATGGCGTCGAGGAAGGGAAGCGACTTAAAAAAAAATATATATGCTGATTAATGCGGAAAGGAAGAGGGTAGAGTGCATGTAAGAGTACAAAAAAAGTAAGTACAGTGATAAACATGATAATTTGTAACCGATTTAGACCAGCGGTGTTAAACACGTCCCTCGGCACAGGGGCTTTCTCGGTCTTACAGTCGGCCGTTTTATATGATTCATTAAGCAGTCCTTCACCTTTTGAAATTATCACACACTCTTAGTTCTTTTCTCTGTTAATGTGTTTTCTTAATTAAATAACCCAGGAGTGCCATGTTCGTTTTTTTTGCTTTGAAAAAGACAATGAAAAACAAACAAAATGGAGGGATTGGTATCACTCTACAAGAAAGATAAGAAAATAGATAGATAACTACATATAGGCCATGTTGACAAAACCCACAAACACAAAGAAAACAAAGAATAAAGATTTAACCTTCCGTAAGTTTGCCCCAACCGGTGGCGATGGCGGTTGTAAAATTGTGGTTCTCGTCTTCCACGTCCAGACAAATGGGGGCAACCTGATGGTGGAGGAGGAGGAGGAGGAGGAGGAGGAGGAGGAGGAGGAGGAGGAGGAGGAGGGGAGGGGAGGATGAGGGAGAGGGGAGGGGAGGGGAGGGGAGGGGAGGGGGGGTGGAGGGGAGGGGGAGGAGGAAGGAGGAGGAGGAGGGAGGAGGAGGAGGGACAGGGAGAGGGGGAGGATGAGGGAGAGGGGGAGGATGAGGGAGAGGGGGAGGATGAGGGAGAGAAGGAGGAGGAGGAGGAGGAGGAGGAGGAGGAGGAGGTGGTGGTGGTGGAGGAGGAGATGGAGGAGGTGGTGGTGATGGAGGAGGTGGTGGTGGTGGAGGAAGAGAAGAAGGAGGTGGTGATGGTGGTGGTGGAAGAGGTGGTGGTGGTGGAGGGTGGAGGAGGCGGAGGTGGAGGTGGAGGAGGAGGAGGAGGAGGAGGAGGAAGAGGAGCAGAAGAAGAAGGAGGAGAAGAAGAAGAAGAAGAAGAAGTAGTGGTGGAGGAGGAGGAGAGGAGGTGGAGGGGGAGAAGGAGGAGGAGCAGGGAGAGGGAGGGGTTGATGATGAGAGGAGAGAGAAGATGGAGTAGTAGGAAGAAGGGGAAAGTGGGAGTGGTTAGAGGAGATGAAGAAGGCAGAGGAGGAGGGGTGGGGAGGGGGA
>NC_091573.1:8975519-8978019 GCF_042767895.1 Penaeus vannamei | reverse complement strand
TGATATTGATAATAATATCAATATCATTATTGATATTGCTAGTAATAAAATAATGATAATAACAACAATATTCATAATAATAATAATAATAATAATAATAATAATAATAATGGTAATGATATTACCACTAATAATAATAATAATAACAATTATAATAATGACAATGATAATAGTAGTAATAGTAGTAGTAGCATTGGTAGTAACAATAATAATAGTAATAATAGTAATAATAATAATAATAACAATAAATAAATAATAATAGTAACAATAATAACAATGGAAAAGGTAATAATAACAATAACAATAACAATAATAATAATAATAATAATAATAATAATAATAATAATAATAATAATAATAATAACAATAATACCATATTATTATTATTATAATTATAATAATAAATAATAATAATAGTAATAATAATAATTATGATAATAACAACAGGTGCAAGAGCATCAACAACAACAACAATAATAATAATAATAGTGGGATGACAATGATAAAAACAATAAAAAAATAATAACAATGATAATAATGATAATTATAATGACAACAATAATGATAATAATAATAATAAAAGTAACAATCGTAATAACAATAACAATTATGATAATACTGATAACAACAACACCAACAATAATAATAATAATAATAATAATGATAGTAATAACAATAATAATGATCATGATAATAATAATAATAACAACAATAACAAAAACAATAATGATAATAATGAAAATGATAATAATAATAATAATAATAATGATAATAATAATAATAATAATAATAATAATAATAATAATAATAATAATAATAATAACAATCACAGCTAAGCCTATATCTGCATTAAAGATTACGAAACAGAGCAATCGCACTAATAATAATGACAAATAATGTAATGACAATACTATTGCAATAACAGTAATGATAGCGGTGATATGAAAAACAACAATAATAATAAGTAAACAACAATGAAACCACATGAGGCAATAAATAACTATCATTACCAAAGCCATTAACGCTTGAAAGTTAAAACAAATTCATTTAGCTCAAAGGTAAATTATTGTGGGGAAAAAGGATAAAATGAGTTAACAGTCAGGATAAAAGTAGATAATGTCATGGGGTTGTTAAGCGGTGTAGGATAGTAAAGGTTGTGAAAAATGGTAACGATGAGAGAGAGCAAATGGAGTAGGGAGTGAATGTGTAAAAAAACAAAAACTAGGATAAATTGAGTTAATGTCAAGGATTGTGGAGCGTTGTAGGATAGTAAAAGTAGCGGGGAAAGGAGAGAGCAACTGGAGTACAGAGGAAACGCGTAAGAAAAAGCAAAAAACAAAACAAAACAACAAAACATGAATTCCCTACCGCCAATGGCAACATAACCAGTAACAGAAACCGAAAAGCAGGAACACCAGCGAAGAACATCCTCCCTCTACCAAAGTCTGTTCGACACTAACGACGTCTTGGTTCCTCGTTGGGCAGCTGACGTTTCCCAGACGGACAGATGTGCAATGTTTTATTTATTAATTTATGATTTCTTGTTTAATGAAGACCGGCATTTATACTATCATATGCATAATGGTTGGGATTGAATCATGATCATAAAAAAACTATGGTCTCATCAGAAGCGGTAGTGGTGTTGAGTAATCTCACCTGTTTAATCGTATGATCAGCTGGAGAGCAAGTGTCCTATTTTCGCCTTTAATAATGTTACGAAGAGAACATCTGTTCAGAATGAGGTACAGACGTCAAGGGAAAGAGTAGAGACATTCATACACAATCACGCACTGACAGAGAGAGAGGGAGGGAGAGGAGAGAGGTAGGGAGGGAGGGAGGGAGGGAGGGAGGGAGGGAGGGAGGAAGGAAGGAAGGAAGATAGGAAGGAAGGAAGGGAGGAAGGAAGGAAGGGAGGGAGGGAGGGAGGGAGAGAGAGAGAGAGAGAGAGAGAGAGAGAGATAAAGAGAGAGACAGAGAGAGATAGAGATAGATAGATAGAGAGAGAGAAAGAGACTCATATATATGGATATACAGATATATTCATATATGATACATATACATACATACATACATACATACACACACACACACACACACACACACACACACACACACACATATATATATATATATATATATATATATATATATATATATATATATATATATATGGTAGAAAAACCCACAATGCACAAACTAGATTTTAATCTAGTTTGCGCATTGTGTTTTTTTTTTTACCATAGTATCAACACGGTATTGTGTTTTTTCTATTCACACACACACACACACGCACACACGCGCGCACACACACGCGCACACACACACACACACACATGTATATATATATATATATATATATATATATATATATATATATATATATATATATATGTGTGTGTGTGTGTGTGTGTGTGTGTGTGTGTGTGTGTGTGTGTGTGTGTGGGTGTGTGTGTGTGTGTGTGTATACATACATATATATATGTATATATGTATGTATATA
>NC_091573.1:8970519-8973019 GCF_042767895.1 Penaeus vannamei | reverse complement strand
GCTAATTTATGGTCTCTCTCTCTCTCTCTCTCTCTCACTTGTAAAATCGTCTACATCTATTTGTATTTTTTTTTCTTTTAAAGTCTGTACTATATGTGGGAAATCCCGCATTTATGCTCGTAAAGAATAATATTCGTCGTTATTTTTGATAAAGTCCCGACATAATGAAAATTCGTACATACAGACATGTTTATAGAGATAAATATATGCATATCTGTCTGAGATATCTAAACATTTATCTATCTATCTCTACGGTAGATATACACGTCTAGACTGATAGATATGCATTTATTTCAGTGTATAGTTTAATAAACCGGCTAGTTTTGAAATTTCGTTTATTTGCATAATGAAACACGTTGTTTTAACAATACCCATTAACAATGATCTCGACAATTAGCACAGAGTGATAAGTATAAATGATTTATCTACCTCTTTTGCAATCATTCTCATTTTAGAACACCAACGCTTCAACTAATTTAGTTTTATTATATTTTTTGTCAGTTTAGCTTTCTTTTTTATTTTGTTTTTTCAATGTTTAGCTTTATTTTTTTTTTTCAATCAGTTTAGCTTTCTTTTTTATTATTTTTTTTTCAATCAGTTTAGTTTCCTTTTGTTTTTGTTTTTTAATTTAGTTTATACTGAAACATACACACCTTTCACGTTTTCCCCCAAAGCCCTTAAGCGGAATCTCAGAATCCGAGGCCGACAAACTTGCGCGTCGTGACTTGCAAAAACCGGGATCTTGGGCTTTCCCCACGAATCGAACGAATATCTGTGTTGCTGATTAAAATATTCTTTTCTTGTGATGTGAATCTTGATATCGGTTTTAATTTAGAGTATGGTGTTTGATGAGGGCGTTGGTGTGGTTTAAGAAGGAGGGTCCAACGCGAATTTTAAAAAAATATGATACGAAATGTGTCTCGGATCGGAGTCGAACCCTGGTTTTAAGCGTTGACTTTCTCTCTCTCACTCTCTCTTTCTATTTATCTCTCTCTCTCTCTCTGAAATGCAAGCGTACCACAATTTAGAATCGATTTAAATCACAAAAATAACTTTTATGATATGATAACTTTTATGATTATAATGTGGCTGACAAATGAAAACATTAAACATTCGAGAGTGACAAGACAAAGTTGTGAGTGAGGATTCGAACCCTATCCTATCTTCTCTCTCAATCTTCTTCCTCTATTCTCGAGAACTATAATAACATCATAAGATCTTACAACTATTAGAGAGTAAAATGGCCAGGGTGATGACTTACCTTATTCTCTTAATATTAATGTCATCTAGAGTGCTACTAATAATTAAAATGGCAACGTGCTGGTCTTGCAATCTTGCTGACCTGCGTTAAATTCTGCGTTCTACCAGTGAATTGTAACCCCGGCCATTCCTTGCACACAGGGGAAGATTTAGAAGCAAAAATATAAACGACAGTATGTCACAACAAAAAATATTCATTGTAACAAATGGAATTGAAACTAAATGTTTAATCTTTGAATGTTTATTCTCTCTCTCTATCTCTCTCTCTCCCTCTCTATTTCATTCTCTCCCTCTCGCTATCTCTCTCTTTAGTTCTCCCTCTCTCTCTCTCTCTCTCTCTCACCCCTACCTTGGACCTCAGCCCTCGCCTCAACTAAATTTGCATTTTTTTCCTTCTCCCCCTTTCCTGTTCCTCCTCTTCTTCACCCCTACTTCCATCTACATCCTAAATTGCTGTGCTGAAAGGACGAAAGGCTGGCTCTGTGTTGTCTCTTCCTCCTTTGGCCTCTTCTCTACCATTACTAACCTACGACGCCCGACAACCTCTGAGTTCAAACATATTGTCCTAATCGCCACACATTTGCTTTGACCATTAACCATTCTGGGAATCCCCAAATGTCGCTAAATGAACAATGAGATTTTTTTTAATACGCTGCTAATGATCTTAGATGTCGACGCGGTAGAAATCTTTCAGTAAATAGATAATACTAATAATTAAGAAATGGTTAGATTACTACTGCTGATGCAGCTAAAACAAAAGCTACTACTACTACAAGTACTGCTACCACTACCACTACTATTTCTACTACTACTACCATCAACACTACTTCTACTACTACTACTACCACTACTATGACTATTACTACAACTACTACTATTACTACAACTACCACTACCACTGCTATTACTATACTACCACTTCCACTAATATTGCTACTACTACACCTACTACTATTACTACTACTACCGCTACTATTACTACTATTACCACTATTACTACTACTGCCACTACTATCACTACTACTACCAATACTATTACTACTACGTCTACTGCTATCACTACTGTCACTGCAACTACTACTGCTATTCACATATTATTACTTCTACTACTAACATTAATACTAGTGCTACTGCTACTAATATTACTACTACTATTACTGTTACTACTGCAATTACTACTAATCCCTCCTTCTCTGTCTCTTTCTGTGTCTCAGTCTGTTCTCTCTCTCTCTCTCGCTAT
>NC_091573.1:8943019-8955519 GCF_042767895.1 Penaeus vannamei | reverse complement strand
TCAACCAGTCATAAGTCATCACAGACCTGTCATACGTTATTGCAGACCTGTCAACCAGTCATAAATCATCACAAACCTGTCAACCAGTCATAAGTCATCACAAGGCTGTCTACCAGTCATAAGTCATCACAAACCTGTCAACCAGTCATAAGTCATCACAGACCTGTCAACCAGTCATAAGTCATCACAAGGCTGTCTACCAGTCATAAGTCATCACAAACCTGTCAACCAGTCATAAGTCATCACAGACCTGTCAACCAGTCATAAGTCATCACAGACCTGTCAACCAGTCATAAGTCATCACAGACCTTTCAACCAGTCATAAGTCATCACAAACCTGTCAACCAGTCATAAGTCATCACAGAACTGTCAACCAGTCATAAGTCATCACAAACCTGTCAACCAGTCATAAGTCATCACAGACCTGTCAACCAGTCATAAGTCATCACAGACCTGTCATACGTTATCACAGACCTGTCAACCAGTCATAAGTCATCACAAACCTGTCAACCAGTCATAAGTCATCACAGACCTGTCATACGTTATCACAGACCTGTCAACCAGTCATAAATCATCACAAACCTGTCAACCAGTCATAAGTCATCACAGACCTGTCATACGTTATCACAGACCCTTCAACCAGTCATAAGTCATCACAAGGCTGTCTACCAGTCGTAAGTCATCACAAACCTGTCAACCAGTCATAAGTCATCACAGACCTGTCAACCAGTCATAAGTCATCACAAACCTGCCAACCAGTCATAAGTCATCACAAACCTGTCATACGTTATCACAGACCCTTCAACCAGTCATAAGTCATCACAAGGCTGTCTACCAGTCGTAAGTCATCACAAACCTGTCAACCAATCGTAAGTAATCACAAACCTGTCAACCAGTCATAAATCATCACAAACCTGTCAACCAGTCATAAGTCATCACAAACCTTTCAACCAGTCATAAGTCATCACAAACCTTTCAACTAGTCATAAGTCATCGCAGACCTGTAACCCAGTCATAAGTCATCACAAGGCTGTCTACCAGTCGTAAGTCATCACAAACCTGTCAACCAATCGTAAGTAATCACAAACCTGTCAACCAGTCATAAATCATCACAAACCTGTCAACCAGTCATAAGTCATCACAAACCTGTCAACCAGTCATAAGTCATCACAGACCTGTCAACCAGTCATAAGTCATCACAGACCTGTCAACCAGTCATAAGTCATCACAAACCTGTCAACCAGTCATAAGTCATCACAAACCTGTCATACGTTATCACAGACCCTTCAACCAGTCATAAGTCATCACAAGGCTGTCTACCAGTCGTAAGTCATCACAAACCTGTCAACCAGTCATAAGTCATCACAGACCTGTCAACCAGTCATAAGTCATCACAAACCTGTCAACCAGTCATAAGTCATCACAAACCTGTCAACCAGTCATAAGTCATCACAAACCTGTCAACCAGTCATAAGTCATCACAGACCTGTCAACCAGTCATAAGTCATCACAAGGCTGTCTACCAGTCATAAGTCATCACAAACCTGTCAACCAGTCATAAGTCATCACAAACCTGTCAATCAGTCATAAGTCATCACAGACCTGTCAACCAGTCATAAGTCATCACAAACCTGTCATACGTTATCACAGACCCTTCAACCAGTCATAAGTCATCACAAGGCTGTCTACCAGTCGTAAGTCATCACAAACCTGTCAACCAGTCATAAGTCATCACAGACCTGTCAACCAGTCATAAGTAATCACAAACCTGTCAACCAGTCATGTCATCACAAACCTGTCAACCAGTCATAAGTCATCACAGACCTGTCAACCAGTCATAAGTCATCACAGACCTGTCAACCAGTCATAAGTCATCACAGACCTGTCATACGTTATCACAGACCCTTCAACCAGTCATAAGTCATTACAAGGCTGTCTACCAGTCGTAAGTCATCACAAACCTGTCAACCAGTCATAAGTCATCACAGACCTGTCAACCAGTCATAAGTCATCACAGACCTGTCAACCAGTCATAAGTCATCACAGACCTGTCAACCAGTCATAAGTCATCACAGACCTGTCAACCAGTCATAAGTCATCAGAAACCTGTCAACCAGTCATAAGTCATCACAGACCTGTCAACCTGTAATAAGTCATCACAAACCTGTCAACCAATCGTAAGTAATCACAAACCTGTCAACCAGTCATAAGTCATCACAAACCTTTCAACTAGTCATAAGTCATCACAAACCTTTCAACTAGTCATAAGTCATCACAGACCTGTAACCCAGTCATAAGTCATCACAAACCTTTCAACTAGTCATAAGTCATCACAAACCTTTCAACTAGTCATAAGTCATCACAAACCTTTCAACTAGTCATAAGTCATCACAAACCTTTCAACTAGTCATAAGTCATCACAGACCTGTAACCCAGTCATAAGTCATCACAAACCTTTCAACTAGTCATAAGTCATCACAAACCTTTCAACTAGTCATAAGTCATCACAATCCTTTCAACTAGTCATAAATCATCACAAACCTGTCAACCAGTCATAAGTCATCACAACCCTGTCAACCTGTCATAAATCATCACAAACCTGTCAACCAGTCATAAGTCATCACAAACCTGTCAACCAATCGTAAGTCATCACAAACCTGTCAACCAGTCATGCCATCACAAACCTGTCAACCAGTCATGCCATCACAGACCTGTCAACCAATCGTAAGTCATTATAAACCTGTCAACTAGTCGCAAGTCATCACAACCCTGTCAACCTGTCATAAATCATCACAAACCTGTCAACCAGTCATAAGTCATCACAAGCCTGTCAACCAGTCATAAGTCATCATAAAACCTTTCAGTTCGTCGTAAGTCAACCCACAAGATAGCCGTTTCGTCTGATTCCTGTTCCACTTCACACAAATAATGAAGCGGTGGTGGCAGAGTGGTGAGCGTGGCTGCCTTCCAAGCAGGTGACCCGGGTTCGATTCCCGGCCATCGCAACAACTCGTCGCTTTTATCGGTGAATTGCACTCGCTTCAGATAAACTACATTCTATTTTTCATTTTATCTTTACTCTCCGTATATTTTTTGTATAAAAAAGAAGATGAGAAAAAGATATAAAAGGGAAGATGCGTGAGGTAGAAAGACGATAGGAAAATAGAATATATAAGCAGGGATGAGATAAAGTATGAGAGTAGAGAGAGAGATGGAGAGAGGGTGAGTGAGAGAGAGAGAGAGAGAGAGAGAGAGAGAGAGAGAGAGAGAGAGAGAGAGAGAGAGAGAGAGAGAGAGAGAGAGACAGAGAGAGAGAGAGATGGAGAGATGGAGAGATGGAGAGATGGAGAGAAAGAGTAAGAGAGAGAGAGAGAGGGAGAGGGAGAGAGAGAGAGAGAGACAGAGATGGACAGAGAGAGAGAGAGAGAGAGAGAGAGAGAGAGAGAGAGAGAGAGACGGAGACAGAGATGGACAGAGAGAGAGAGATGGAGAGATGGACAGAGAGAGAGAGAGAGAGAGAGAGAGAGAGAGAGAGACAGACACAGAGATGGACAGAGAGAGAGATGGAGAGATGGAGAGAGAGATGGAGAGATGGACAGAGAGAGAGAGAGAGAGATTATATCTCTAACAGTACATCTCTTACACTTCACTCCCTCCCCCTTCCATCAAAAGGCGACCTCACCACCAACGAACACAAAAAAAAGAAAAAAGAAAAAAGAAAAGAAAAATAGAAAAAAAAGAAAAAAAAACATTTTGATAATCCATCTTATGCTTCGTTCATGCTTTGTTCAGCTGAACTATTCTGAAGACAAATGAACGCGCTTTGATAACGGTACAATGTCACCCTAGCATATTTCTTAAGATTTTTCTCCTTTCAGTATCAGGTTCTGGAACAATCTGCCAAGTCGCTTTGTTCAGTTAGTTAATATCAAACAAAAACTTCAGCTTACCTTAGTCTAAGACTTTTTTTTAACATTTTGTCTCAAAATCTAATAAATATATGTTCTTTTGAGTTTTTCCTCCTTAATTCTTCAGATCAAAAAGTTCTTCTAGGCTCAAGGAAGTAATCGAAAATGCTCTCTTGTTCTTTGTTCTGCTCAGTTATCCATGTTATTCCCTAAGTACCGTTAATACCTTGTTAGATACCAATAACAGTGACTATTAGAACTATTGGTAGTTATGACAACAATGATAATGACAGGTAAACAAGTTATATGTACAATTCATGCATGTATACATACATATATATGTATATGTACATATATATACTTATTTCAAATAAACTGAATATCTATCAGTTTACCTGTATCTAGCAATCTATCTATACCTATCAATCTATCTATATCATTCAATCTAGATCAATCTATCTATATCCATCTATCCGTCTATATCTATCCATCTATTTCTATGTATCTATATCTATCTATCTATATAAAATCGAAAGCGAAATGACCACATTGCCACTCTAACAAGTATTGTAGTAACACTCGTTAACAACAGGTTAGACAAGTCTCTGAACTGTCACTGGAAAGTCTCTTCTGCAGGAAATGACTTTCTCTTCTTCATCTTTCTTAAACGTGAAGCGATGGTGGTATAGTGGTGAGCGTGGCTGCCTTCCAAGCAGTTGACCCGGGTTCGATTCCCGGCCATCGCAACTGCATTATATTTTTTCGGTGAACTACACTCGCCTCAACTTAATTACACTTTAATAATTATTTTGCTTTCCGTGTACCTTACTCTCTGGCACGTTTTGAACTTGAATTTGAATTTTCTCTTTCCATATTCCCAATCTGCCCCCACCTCTCTCTTTCTCTGTCTCTCTCTCTCTCTCCCTCCCTCCCTCTCTCCCTCTATCTCCATCTCTCGTCTCTCTCTCTCTCTCTCTCTCTCTCTCTCTCTCTCTCTCTCTCTCTCTCTCTCTCTCTCTCTCTCTCTCTCTCTCTCTCCCTCCCTCCCTCCCTCCCTCCCTTCCTCCCTCCCTCCCTCTCTCTCCCTCTCTCTCTCTCCATCGCAATCCTTTAGATTGAGGAGGAGGGAGTGAGAGTGAACGAGGGAGAAGGAAGACGAATGGGTGATATTTGCCTAATCTGTTGTTTGCGAATATGACCGCATTCCCTGATGGAACAGCAATGATGAGATCCTCTCCATTAAAACACATATAGATAATTATCTTATTATCTATATTTAATTTTTATATAAAGCAAATAACAAAACACAGAGTAAAAAGTATGAAATACATACACACATAAATTATTTTTCATCTGCCATGAGTGAGCGTTTTCATAATTATAACAGGTATTCTAACTGTTCATACTGTTTTACGATTTCATTATCACTATGACCCAATTACTCCTATAAATACTAGCTCTTTTTGATTGTTGCTGCTCTTTTAAGAAGGAAGAGAAAGATAAAGGGAGAGAGAAGTGTGAGAGAGGTCAAAGAGAGAAAGAATATGAGAGTTCAGTGGACCTCATCTGCTTCCACGCTTTTCAAAGAAGAAGAAAAAAAAAAACGGAAAAAAGGTCTTGTTTGTATGCATATGTTCTCGTAAACATATCCGAATATACAGTATATGGATATGAATATGTATAATTTCTTTTCCATAAGTTGTCGATACCTCTCAGCGGCGAACAAGGACGCAAAGCATGGATAATAAACAGAAGGAGAAAAGGACAAACAGCGACAACCGATGACTTAAAAAGGCAGTGAAGAACAACCTGGACAACTGTGTGAAAAGACTTAGAAGACGATCGCTGGAAATACCATAAGGATAAAGTCCATTTTGGTCATAAAGGATGCTAATGCCTCGATCTGAGCAACGAGGGAAGGAATAAAGAAAAAAAAAAAAAGAAAAAAAGAAAAAGAAAAAGAAGAAAAAGAAAACAGAAAAGAAAAGAAAAGAAAAGAAAAAAGAAAAGAAAAGAAAAGAAAAGAAAAGCAAAGAAAAGTAAAGAAAAAAAAAGAAAAGAAAAGAAAAGAAAAGAAAAGAAAAGAAAAAAAAAGAAAAAGCAAAAGCAAAAGCAAAAGCAAAAAAAAAAAAAGAAAAAGAAAAAGAAAAAGAAAAAGAAAAATGCAAAAGCAAAAGCAAAAGCAAAAGCAAAAGCAAAAGAAAATAAAAGAAGCAAAAGAAAAAGAAAAACAAAAAGAAAAGAAAAAGAAAAAAAAGAAAAAGAAAAAGAAAAAGAAAAAGAAAAAGAAAAAGAAAAAGAAAAAGAAAAGAAAAGAAAGAAAATATATATAATGAATCGAATGCGTTTTGCCCCGCCCATGAGTTCTCAACTAATTAATTGATTTTTTTTTTTTCATGTAACGAACTTTACGATTTGGGAGCTCGTTGCAGAACTTAATTGCTGAAACAGAACAGCACTTAGGAAGTTTATAATACAAGAGATTCTCAATATCATTGTCCTTCCTATATATAAGTTATAGGAAACCAACTTAAAGGATATAGTTTTTTATAGATACATACACAGCATATAGATACATATAGATACATACGTGTAAGTTATTTTTTTCTGTTTGTATGACTGCATGAGTGTCTTAATTTTTTTCTTTTTTATTATTACATTGTTATTCCCTACTTGCGTCTGTACTCTACACCTTCTTGCTCTCTCATATTCACTTATTTCTTTTCCTTCTTTGATTCATTCTACTTTCCATTACTTTCTATCCTTGCCTTCTCATTCCCTTCTCTCGCCCTTCCGGTCTTCCACTTCTTCGTTTCAACCCTTTCACTATCCAAGTCTTTCACAACTCTTCCATTCACGCCATCATTCGTCTTTCCTTTCTCTTTCGCTCCCTCTCATTCTTTTACTCTTCATGTATTTCACTCGTCAACTCTTTCAATCTTCACTTTGTTCACTTTCTCTCTCTCTCTCTCTCTCTCTCTCTCTCTCTCTGTCTCTCTCTCTCTCTCTCTCTCTCTCTCTCTCTCTCTCTCTCTCTGCCCTCTCTCTCGCTCCTTCTCACTCTCCTTCCTTTACATTCATCTTCGTTTCTGAGAAGAAACATACACGGAGAATAAAAACAACAACAACAACAACAAAATAAAGTGTAATTAAATTGCGGCGATTGAAATTCACCGATAAAATTATACTTTTTTGCGATGGCCGGGAATCGAACCCGGGTCAACTGCTTGGAAGGCAGCTATGCTCACCACTATACCACCATCGCTTCACGTCCATAGTCGATGAAGAATAGAAAGTGACTTCTCACACGAGAGACTTTCCACGGACGATTCGGCTAAGTACTTTCCTTACCTGTTCTTGGCGAGTATTAATCCCTTCCCCTGATGGTGCAGCAGTGGTTATTTCCTATCCATTAATAAACAAAAGAGAATATGCACACAGATTATTCATCATGTCATTATTCAATGCCATAACTCTCATCGTTAATACTGTTCCTTTCCAGATATCATTATCATTCCTTCCCATTTACTTCCATAAGTACTACCTTTATTTGGTTGTTGACGATGTTTCTTTCTTAAGAGGTGAAGAAGGGGGGGGGGGAGTGTGAAAAGTGTATATCTACTTATTCATCTATCTACCTATCTATCTATCAATCTATCTATCTATATGAATTTATCTATTTATCTATCTACTTATATTTACCTCTGCCTATCTATCTATCTATGAATCTATCTATTTATATGAATTTATCTATTTATCTATCTATTTATATTTATCAATATTTTTATCTATTAATCTACCTATACATCTATCAATCAGTCAATCTTTATATCTATTAATCAAACTATCTATATATATCTATCTATCAATCTATCAATCTACCTACCTGTCTATCTATCAATCTATCAGTCTGTTTATATATCCATCTGCCAATCTATATATGTATCAATCTGTCAATTTATCTGTATTTATCTATCTATCGATCTATTTAATGCGAATACAAACAAGTAAAAGAGCGATAAACCAATACTAAAAAGACTGAGGAAAAACATGTACAACTAGGTAAAAAAATGTAGAAAAGGAACATACATATATGTGTACACACACACACACACCCACACACACACATACAGATACACACACACACACACACACACCCACCCACACACACACATACAGATACACACACACACACACACACACACCCACACACACACATACAGATACACACACACACACACACACACACACCCACACACACACATACAGATACACACACACACACACACACACACACACACACACACACACACACACACACACACACACACACACACACACACACCCGCACACACACACGCACGCAAGCACATACGCACACATATACATGTATAGATATATATATACACACGCGCACACATACATATCTATACACATGTACCTCCTTTATATCCCCTTTACCTATTAGCACATGATTTAATTTTTGATTTGCCTTCCAATCTTTTTTTTTTTTTTATATAGGATAAGTAATAATATTGAGTATCGTTTATATTCACGCTCCCTCACGCTCTAGTTCTCTGGGAAAGGCTAGATCAGTAGCAACTCGAGGTGTCATGGAGTCTTCTTTGATGATCGTTCAATGAAAATATAACCTTTAAAAGCATTATTTTCCATCCTTTTTCGAAAACTGAAGAGACCAAAATGATCGACCATGTTCGCAAAGCATCCTCTTGTGACGTCATCAAAACAAACCCGCATGTGCGTTTTTCTAAAAATAGAATCAGACGTCATGACACCTCCTCGGGTTGCTACTGATCTATCCTTTCCTTTAGTTCTCTTGGCGTTTTTCTAGTTATTTTATTTCGGGGATTAAGTTCTATAACAATCTGCCAGATGGGAAAGTTCGCTCAAAAATAATTAAAGCAAAAAGAGAAAATAAACTAAAGGTGTGAGACTAAGTATTAAAATTTATCATCGCTAACTGATTTGGATGTTTTATGAGGATCCTATATTCTCTGATTCATCTATTCTTTGTTTTTCTTTCCCTCGTTGCTCAGAGCCAGGCAATTCCCGCCTCTATGAGCGAAAAGAGTTCTTGCCTCATTTCAATATTCCTCTTCTCGTCTTTACCTAGTTGCTCATATTTTTCGTAAGTACTTTTTTTTGTCATTTCGTATATTTTCTTCCATTTTTATTTGTTTCCTTGTTCTTGTGCTGAGAAGCATCGGAGCAAGTAATTATATGCACACACACACATATAAACACACACACATAAACACACACACATAAACACACATACACACTTAAATACACACACACACGTAAACACACACACACATAAACACACACACACATAAACACACACACACATAAACACACACACACATAAACACACACACACACATAAATACACACACACACATAAATACACACACACACATATTCAAAAACAACTTATTTAGATATGCTTACGAAAACGTACACAGACAAGATATTGTTTTTTAGTTGAAGACGTGGAAGCGGAAGAGGTCCACTTCCCTCTGCTTCCTCCCTTCTCTCTTTTACTTCTTTCACACTTCTCTCTCCCCTCCTCTTATCCCCCTCCCCCCCCCAAAAAAAAGCAACTTCGTCAACAAAAAAATAAAGGTAGTATTTATGGAAGTCGTTGATAGTGATAATGATATTGATACAAGTGACAGTATCAAAGGAAAATGTAGAAAAGGAACATACATATACATATATGTGTATATCTACATACACACACGCACACACACGCACGCACACATATATGTATAGATATATATACACACGCGCACACATATATCCATGCACATATACCTTCTATATATCTCATTTACCTATTAACACATGGTTAACATATTAACACTGTTATGGTTATGACAAGAACGAATAACGGCAGATGATTTATAAATCGCGTGTGCATTTACTCTATGTTTCTAATTGTATTTGATTCGAGTAAGAACTAACCAGTACATTGCAGTTTGCATCAGGGTGCACAGTAATACTCGCAAACAACAGACTAAGCAAGAAGGTACCTGAGTCATCGCCAGAAAATCTCTCGTGTGGAAAGTCACTTCTTATTCTTCATCAAATGGAAATGTGAAGCGATGGTGGTATAGTGGTGAGCATAGCTGCCTTCCAAGCAGTTGACCCGGGTTCGATTCCCGGCCATCGCAACTGGAAAATTATTTTATTCATCTATTTATTCTTCTCTTCTTCTATCCATCATCATCAAAAAGAAACGACATTAATTTGACCGTTTTTTTAATTGGACAAACACATTTTGGTTTTTACTTTTGACTGAAAATGAGGGAGAAAGAGTGAACGAGAAGGTAAGCGAGTAAAGGAGTAAGAGTGAGGGGGAAGAATGAAAGAACTGAAGAGATGAAAAGTGAAAGAGAGAAAGAATAGAAGAGAAGAAAATAAGCGAAAGACGACAACTTGAAAGACCGAAAGGGAGAAAAGCGAAATAGCGATAGAGCATAAGAAACGGCACGTGTATATGTGTATGGCACACCCATATATATATGTATGTATATTTGTGTGTATGTGTGCATGTTGGTGAGTATATGTACATGTGCTTGTATGCACTGATGTATCTGTGTATTTGTATACGTTTGTATTTGTCTATATAGTTTTAAGATTTATCTACTCTCATTTAATATTCATGTGTGCATATATATTTATAAATATATATACACATACATATATATTACGTACATATTACAGACATACAAGCATGTGTATATAAACATATATACACATATAGATGTATATACATACATATATACATACATATATACACTTATACATATATACATATGTACATACATATAAATACATATATACATATATATGTATGCATGTATATGCGTGTGTGCATATGTATATGTGTATGTACCTATCTCCATAACTTTTAAGTGATCCTCATTACTTTTACAAAGGAAAGATAGTGATTTGAGATTTCCTTCATGTTCTAGACCTCTGACTCCGAAAGCATCACAAATGGCATTGTCTCTAGATCAAAAACAATCAACCAAGATGCCAAATCGGGACTTTTATTTATTTATTGCAACTGATCCAAAAAGTTCTCAAAGATACTACATTCCATTCCACTATTTGGATTAATTTATTCATTTATCTTTTCTCTCGTGGATCAGGTCTAGGCAGTTGCAGCATCTTGACCAAAATGGCCTCTCCTTCGCCATCTCCACTTGGCGTTTTTCCTCAGTGCTTTTTGAGCAATGGCTGGCAGAGGTTCCTTGTTATTTGGTTCTTTTACGCATTGTCTTTTCTTTGCGTTTGCTCCCTGGCTCTTCCGAGAAGCATCTGGGGTGATGTAATATGAATTGCATATATAGATATACATATTCATTTACTGGACATCACAGTCAGATATGCTTACGAAAACAAACATACACGCTTTTTATTTATTATCTATTTATTTATTTTATTTATCTATTATTTTTGTTGTTGAAAACGAGGAAGCGGAAGAGGTCCACTTCACTCTGCTTCCTTCCTTCTCTCTTTTGCTTCTCTCACACTCCCCGCCCCCCTCAAACAAGATATAGTATTTATGGACGTATTTGGGCAATGACGATAATGATATCGAGAAAAATAAGGACAAACGATGAATTTTTTTTTGCGTGCATGTACTTTTCACACACACACACGCACGCGTGTACACACACACGCGCGCGCGTGTATACACACACACACATATATATCAAATTCCGTTTTAATGAACAGTAAACAAACATTACAAGAATGAATAATGACAGATGATTTACAAATCACGTGTGCATGTCCTCTACATTTTTAATTGTATTTGATTCGAGTAAGAACTAACCAGTACATTGCAGTTTGCATCAGGGTGTACAGTAATACTCGCAAACAACAGACTAAGCAAGAAGGTACCTGAGTCTTCGCCAGAAAATCTCTCGTGTGGAAAGTCACTTCTTATTCTTCATCAATAGTAAACGTGAAGCGATGGTGGTATAGTGGTGAGCATAGCTGCCTTCCAAGCAGTTGACCCGGGTTCGATTCCCGGCCATCGCAACTGGAAAATTATTTTATTCATCTATTTATTCTTCTCTTCTTCTATCCATCATCATCAAAAAGAAACGTCATTAATTTGACCGTTTTTTTATTGGACTTAAACACATTTTGGTTTTTACTTTTGACTGAAAATGAGGGAGAAAGAGTGAACGAGAAAGTAAGCGAGTAAAGGAGTAAGAGTGAGGGGGAAGAATGAAAGAACTGGAGTTAACAAGTGAAAGAGTGAAAGAATAGAAGGGAAGAAAGAAAGCGAAAAACGAAAACTTGAAAGACCGAAAGGGGGAAAAGCGAAAGAGCGATAGAGCATAAGAAACGGCACGTGCATGTATGTGTATGGCACACCCATATATATGTATGTATATTTGTGTGTATGTGTGCATGTTGGTGAGTATATGTACATGTGCATGTATGCATTGATGTATCTGTGTATTTGTATACGTTTGTATTTGTCTATATAGTTTTAAGATTTATCTATCATTCAATATCCATGTGTGCATATATATTTATAAATAT
>NC_091573.1:8937270-8942519 GCF_042767895.1 Penaeus vannamei | reverse complement strand
TAGACAGATATACTACGAAAATATGTTGACCAAAGTGTTCACAAAATGTCTGAAAAATATGTTAAGAGGATGGCCAAGGCAGAGGAGCCCATGGAGGAGCATACCCACTATACCCGCGATTTCGAAAATTGTCTCGATCTTTCTTTCTTTTTTTTCTTTCTTCCTTTCTTTCTTTTTCTTTTTCGAAATTTGTCTTGTTCTTTCTGTCTTTCTTTTTTTCTTCCTTTTCTTTCTCTTTCTTTTTCGAAATTCCTCTCGTTCTTTCTTCCTTTCTTTCTCTTTCTTTTTCGAAATTTGTCTCGTTCTTTCTTTCTTTTTTTCTTCCTTTTTTCTTTCTCTTCCTTTTTCTCTTTCTCTCCCTTTCTTTCTTTCTTTCTTTTTCTTTTTTTCTCTTTCTTTTTTATAATTACACTTTTAAGTTGAAACATTTCGGGGATGTAAAACGTTGTATAATTTGAATGAATTTAAATAGGTCTTCTATCACGTGATATTATCGTGATGACGGAATAAAGTTTATATGTTTTGGCGATAAGGAAATTGAGAGAGAGAGAGAGAGAGAGAGAGAGAGAGAGAGAGAGAGAGAGAGAGAGAGAGAGAGAGAGAGAGAGAGAGAGAGAGAGAGAGGGAGGGGGGGGGGAGATCTGATAAGGAAATGATGTTGCTAAATATTCGTGAAGCATTAAAAGTATTTACATATCGATTGATGACTAATGATTACGTATATAGAGATTGATTTTTAACGAGTGTATTGAATTTAAACAAGCCGTGATTATAACAGAAATATGTATGTATATATAGATGTATGTATATAACATATGCATATATGTGCGCACACACACATACACGCACACACACACACACTCGCACACACACACACGCGCGCGCATACACACGCGCGCGCATACACACGCGCGCGCATACACACGCGCGCGCATACACACGCGCACACACACACACACACACACACACACACACGCGCGCGCGCACACACACACCGACACACGCGCGCGCACACACACACACACACACACACACACACACACACACACACACACACACACACACACACCCACACACACACACACACACTAACACACACACACACTCACACACTCACAAACTCACACACACACACACACACACACACACACACTCACTCACTCACTACTCACCACCACCACCACCACCACCACCACCACACGCGCACACGCACACACACACACACACACACACGCACACACACACACACACACACACACACACACACACACACACACACACACACACACACACACACACACACACACATATACATATGTGTGTGTGTGTGTAAGAATGAAACATTGAAACGTCATCTTGAGCAATAAGGGTTAAATTGGCTTGTAGACTTCTTGGCGTCGAATTTCAGGCATGCGAGGAGAGAGATATCATGAGATAAGGTCAACAGATAGATAGATAGATGGACTGGTGAGTAGGTGGGTTGGGAGATTGATAGTCAGATAAATACGTAAGTTGATATGTATATGTATGTATGTATATATATATATATATATATATATATATATATTTATATATATATATATATATACTTGTGTGTGTGTGTGTGTGTGTGTGTGTGTGTGTGTGTGTGTGTGTGTGTGTGTGTGTGTGTGTGTGTGTGTGTGTGTATGTTTGTATGTATGTATGTATGTTTGTTTGTATGTATGCATGTATGTATGTAGGTAGGTAGGTAGGTGTGAAGAATGATAGATAGATGGTTGAATAAATTGATGGATAGTTTAGATAGATGGATTAGATAGGTAGTTGATATATATAAACAGATGGATCAGATTAAACGGACGAATTAGATATAAAATAGATAGAAAAAATACATATATAGATACAGAGCGAGGCTGAGAGAGAGAGAGTGAGAGAGAGAGAGAGAGAGAGAATGAGAGAGAGAGAGAGAGAGAGAGAGAGAGAGAGAGAGAGAGAGAGAGAGAGAGAAAGAGAAAGAGAGTGAGAGAAATGAAAAAATAAATAAAAGATAGAAAAAGAAATGAAAAAAAAAACAGCAACAAACAACAAACAACAACAGCAACAAATAACAACAAACAACAACAATAACAGCAACGACAACAACAACAACATGTAAACAATAAAACTAACGCACTCCCATCACTTCAGGACAAGTTCCATCACTTTGATTAAAGGACATGAACCACACAGCAAAGGCCTTCTATAATGGATATGTTGAAAGCCATAAAGAAGATAGAGTGAGGAAGGAAGGACGGGAGGAGGAAGGGATAGGAGGGAAGGGAGAAGAAGGAGGGAGTGAGGGGAGGAAGGAAGATTGGGTAGGGAGGGAAGGAGGAAGGGAGAAGAAGGAAGGAGTGAGGGGAGGAAGGGAGGAAGGAAGATTGGGTAGGGAGGGAAGGAGGAAGGAGAAGAAGGAGGGAGTGAGGGGAAAAAGGGAGGAAGGAAGATTGGGTAGGGAGGGAAGGAGGAAGGGAGGGGGAGGGAGTGAGGGGAGGGGAGAGAGGAAAAGGGGGGAGGGATTAGATGGGGAATGGAACTGGAGGGAGGGAAGGAAGGTAGGGAGGAAGGGATGGGAGGGAAGGAAGGTAGGGAGGAAGGGATGGGAGGGAAGGGAGGGGAGGAAGGAAGGGATGGAGGAGGGATTGTTCTTTCTTTTTATCTGTCTCTGTCAGTCTGTCTGTCCCTATCCCTTTACAATCTACCTCTCTCCTTCTCTCCCTCTCCCTCTTTCTCTCATTCTCTGAAAGACGATATCACAAACTTCCCTCCCTATCCCTCCCCCGCCACCAGCTACCCCCCCCTCCTCCCCTTCCTAGAATCACCCCCCCCCCAACCCTCCCACGGGACCCCCAGCCCTCGATCTCAATAAGTTCTTTTAAAGTTTCCCCGGGAACTTAATATCTTTACGACGGCCCTTATTTGGCCCTGTAGAACCCCTCCCTCACCCCTACCCCTCCTCCCCCCTTTCCCTTCCTCTCTCCCACCTTCTCTCTTCCCCCCTTCCCCTTTCCAACTTACCCTCCTCCTCCCTCTACCCCCTCCTCTCTTCCCCTGATCCTCCTCCTCCTCCTCCCCCTCCTCCCCCTCCTCCACCCTTCCCCCCTTCGCCCCCCTCACCCCTTCCCCCGCCCGGCATTGCATATAGGGTACTGGGCCGTGACTCTCCGTGGCTGGGGCAATTTAGCAACATGCCTCGACTTTGCAGAGATGGGGAAGATGGCAGAAAGGGGCCTGACATATCACTGGTTCTTTTTTGGTGGCACTGTGGGAGTGGTGGGATTCTCTTTTTCTTCTGAAATGTCTATTATAGTTGTATTTTTTTTTCTTTTTTTTTTTGAATCTCTCTTCTCGTTTCGTCTCTCTCGATCGGTGTCTTTTTTTTATTTTCTATTTCTCTGACTGGCTTTCTTTCTCTTTCTTTCCTTCTCTCTCTCTCTCTCTCTCTCTCTCTCTCTCTCTCTCTCTGTGGAGTTATTTGATAAAGCTGTTTATCCTCACCGCCTTATTTTTTTGTGCTATGGATTTTTTCTTCATGTTTGGTTATTGTTGATTATCTAATTATTGAAATGAATCGATCCACTATACATGCAGACATACGTGCATGCATATGTTTATATCACACATACACACGAACACACACACGAACACGAACGCAAACGCACAGATATATATCTATATCTATCTATCTGTCTATCTACATCTATCTATCTATCTATATCTATCTATTTATATCTATCTATCTGTCTATCTATCTATCTATCCATCTATCTATCTATATATATATGTATGTATATGTAGTCAGTCAGTCAATCAATCAACCTACCACCTACATATCTATCGACCCATATACCCAACCATCCCCCTTATCTATCCATCTATATTCCCATCCATCTATCCATCCATCTATCTATCTATTATTATTATTATTTAAAACCTATTCCCGCACGGTCTTGAAGGAGCTCAGTCCCCTTGCCAACACTGTTAATTGCAGCTGTGTATTTTGCATTGTTTTATGTTTAGTCATGGTTGTCCTCTTGAGTAAATATGCGTTGTGTCTGCTGGTCCTTTGTGTAAAAAAAAGAAAAAGAAAAAGAAAGAAAGAAGGAGAAGAAGAAGAAGAAAGAAAAGAGAGTGAGAATGAGAAGAAGAAGAAGGAGAAGAATGAGAAGACGAAGGAGAAGGAAAAAGAGGAGGAGAAGAAAAAAAGTAGTGGAAGAAGAAGAAAAGAGAAGAAGCAGGAATAAAAGGGAGAACCGAAATGCAATCATAATGTCTCAAACATTTGAATAACTATTTATATCTTCGATGAGTCCGAATAAAAAAAGAATTATAAATATTAAAAAAAAGAGAAAAAAAGTCCAGAGGCCTACAAGTACAGATTTTTAAGCCGCTCCTAATCTTAAATAAGTGAGGGAGGGGGAGGGAGAGAGGGTAGCAGTGGGGGGGGGGGAGAAGTTGCTATCCACTTTCCCCTTCTCCCCCCACCTCTCCTTCCCCTTCTCCTCCTCCCCCTACCCCCTCCCCGTGACCCTTCCCCTTAGCTTAACTGGATTTGCAATAATCTTGCTTCTGCTTCTCTCTCTCTCTCTCTCTCTCTCTCTCTCTCTCTCTCTCTCTCTCTCTCTCTCTCTCTCTCTCTCCCTCTCTCCCTCTCTCTCTCTCTCTCTCTCTCTCTCTCTCTCTCTCTCTCTCTCTCTCTCTCTCTCTCTCTGCCTCTGTCTTTTCTCTCTCTGTCTCTGTCTCTCAGGTCTTTCTCTGTCTCCTGTCTCTCTCGGTCTCTGTCTTTCTCTGTCACTGTCTGTCTGTCTGTCTCTTTCTCTCTCTCTCTCTCTTTCTCTCACTCTCTTTCTTTCTCTCTCTTCCTTTCTCCCCCTCTCTCCCCCTCTCTCTCCCTCTCTCTCTCTCTCTCTCTCTCTCTCTCTCTTTCACTCTCTCTCTCTCACTCCCTCTTTCTCTTTTCCTCTCTTTCTTTCTTTCTCTCTTTTCTTCTTGCTCTTTCTCTCTCTCTTTCTTTTCTTCTTCTCTTCTTCTCCCTTTCTTTCTTTCTCTTTCTCTCTTTCTTTCATTCCTCTCTTATCTCTCTTTCTCTCTCTCTCTCTTTCTCTCTCTCTCTCTCTCTCTCTCTCTCTCTCTCTCTCTCTCTCTCTCTCTCTCTCTCTCTCTCTCTCCCTCCCTCCCTCCCTCCCTCTCTTCTCCCTCCCTCCCTCCCTCCCTCCCTCCTCTCCTCTCCT
>NC_091573.1:8927270-8932270 GCF_042767895.1 Penaeus vannamei | reverse complement strand
ACCCAGGGCCATGCAACGAAGCAAGGTCATGTCCAACTGCCATCTCCTTTTTTCTTGCATTTCCTCTTTCTCCTCTGGTATCTCTTTCTCTCTCTGTCTGTCTGTCTCTCTAATTCTTTCACGTTTTTTTCTCTCTCTGTCTCTCTGTCTGTCTGTCTGTCTGTCTGTCTCTCTCTCTCTCTCTCTCTCTCTCTCTCTCTCTCTCTCTCTCTAATTCTTTCACGTCTCTCTCTCTCTCTCTCTCTCTCTCTCTCTCTCTCTCTCTCTCTCTCTCTCTCTCTCTCTCTCTCTCTCTCTCTCTCTCTCTCTCTCTCTCTTTCTCTCTCTCTCTCTCTCCTTTTTATTGGCGTCTTTCGTTGGCATCTCATTTCTTTTCAAATCACTTGCTAACATCTCTTTTCTTTTATATGTTCCTGATGTCTTTTCTCTGACATCTGGTTTCTAATACTTTTTTCTGACGTATTTCAGTGAAACCTCAATTACTTGAGATTTTTGTTATTTATTTTTTATTTATTTATTTTTATTTTATTTTAATTTTTTGGTTTATTATTATTATTTTTTGCTCTGACATCTTTTCTCTGACATCTGCCTTCTCAAATTAATTCCTGTTCCTGACATCTTTCTTGCAACGCCTAACCTCTCTTTTTCTTTGTCATATGTCTTCCTCTCTTTATCACCTTCTTTGACATCTACTTTCTCTCACACTCCTTTTTATGACATCCATTCTCTCTCCTTTCTCAGAGTTTTCTCTCTCTGACATCTCTTCTCTCTCCTCTCACTGACATCTTTTCTTTCTTTTTTTCTTTCTTCTCACTCCTCTCTGACATCTTTTCATTTTTTCTCTTCTCTCTTCTTTTCTCTGTCATCTTTTCTTTCCCTCTTCTCTCTTCTCACTCCTCTCTTACATCTTTTCTTTTCCTTTTCTTTCTTCTCACTCTCCTTGTCTCTGACATATTTTCTTTTACTTTTCTCTTCTCACTCTTATTTCCTCTGACATCTCTTCTTTTCCTTTCTCTCTCTTCTCACTCCTCTCTGACATTTCCTCTTTTCTTTTTCCCTCTTCTCACTCTTATTTCTCTCTGACATCTCTCCTTTTCCTTTTCTCTCTTCTCACTCTTCTTTCCTCTGACATTTCCTCTTTTCCTTTTCTCTCTTCTCACTCTCCTTCTCTCTGACATCTTTTCTTTCCCTTTTCTCTCTTCTCACTCCTATTTCCTCTGACATCTATTTTCCTTTTTCTCTCTTCTCACTCCTCTCTAACATCTCTCCTTTTCCTTTTCCCTTTTCTCTCTCTCCTTCTCTCTTACATCCCCACCGATTCCTCTTGTCTACCCAAGGAACTCAACAATGCCTTTTCGCAAATTAATTCGTCATGCGTGGGAATGTAATCTGATATGTTGTTTTGAATCATTTCTAAAGCACAGAAACAGACATGTGCAGACGCAGATGCTAGCAGATAGACGCAGACAGAGACACAGACATACGTAGATAGAGGCACAGGGACAGGAACAGAGCTATACAGACACGAAGGCAAGCAGATAGACATAGACAGAGACACAGACATACGTAGATAGAGGCACAGGGACAGGAACAGGGCTATACAGACACAAAGGCAAATAGACACAGACAGAGACACAGACATACGTAGAGGCACAGGGACAGGAACAGAGCTATACAGACACAAAGGCAAATAGACACAGACAGAGACACAGACATACGTAACTAGAGGCACAAGAACAAGGACAGAGCTATACAGACACAAAGGCAAGCAGATATACACAGACAGAGACGCAGATATACGCAGATACAGACACAGGAACAGAGCTATGCAGACACAAAGGCAAGCAGATATACACAGACAGAGACACAGACATACGTAGATAGAGGCACAGGAACAGAGCTATACAGACACGAAGGCAAGCATATATACACAGACAGAGACGCAGATATACGCCGATACAGACACATGAACAGAGCTATGCAGACAAGCAAATATAAGCAGACATTGGCATATTCAGACACAGATAAAAATGCAAGCAAATATACACAGACAGACGCAGACATATAGAGACAGGAACAACTTTTGCAGACAACAGATAGATTGATACACAGACAGATAAAGACATAAGCAGAGGCAGGGATTGGTAGATACATATGCAGATAAACACATGTGCAGAAATACATAGAAAATATACATGCGCAGAACAACATACGCAGAAATAAGTAAATATTAAAAGATAACGACAACCACATACTTAGACACAATTGCAAACATATACGAGAGATGAAAGGCAAAGAGAATAGAAAGAAGGAAAGAGAGAAATGTAAAATAACAGAAGAGAAGAGCAAACAAGGAGAAAAATGTTATGAAACAGACAATACAAAGACAATGAAAAGGAAGAGAGAGAGAGAGAGAATAAGTAAGACGATGGACATAATTTTCCAGTCGGATATGTAGACCTACAATTATAGACATACGGGACGTAACCTGAAGAAAGAAACACTGAGATTAAGCTCTAAAGATACTGTAAAGATACAAAGAAATGAATAAAGGAAAATGAAGAGAACAAGATAAGATGAAGAAAAGGAAAAAAAAGGATTTAAGAGATAGGAAAGGAGAAAATGAAGAGGAGATATTAACTTCATGGATACACCATTCCTTGTCGGATACAAAGACCGTGAAAAAAGGAAGAAAATTGATAAAAAAAAAGAAGGAAAAAAAGCGTAATCCAATCCCTCTATTTGTTATTTCAACTTTTTTTTTTTTAGAAGGTGTTGCTGATACGGCTGGCAAAGTACTTATTGCATTCGCCGCTAATAGGAGAGCATTTGGGGTTAATCTGAGGGTCAAAGTTTTTATTCCTTGTGTATATTTTTCTTAGGCTGCGAGCGTGACGGGGTGCTTAGGGCCGGGTCGTGTAGACAAGATATTTGCAAGGCGAGATAATCGATTTCTATTCGAGTCTGGGGATAATTTGCATATTAATAAGGATGGGGGAGTTTATTTAAAGATAATTTTGGTGTATTTTCCTCCTTAAGTAGTTTTGTAAAGGATGTATTCCTTCGAATATCTAAGATTGTACACCATCTGAAAAAAAAAAAACATGGAACCCGTTATGGCACCACCGCGCGAACGAAACAAGTGAACATCGCTTTCCAACAATAAAGACGATCCAAGCGCTTAAATAAGCCATAAACACCGGATCTAAACCCACAACGAGATCATATTATCCGAGATGAAAATTAAATTGAAAACACGGCGCTCTGGTTACTAATAATCTCAAAATTAGCGTCTCGACAGAAAATTATAGCCTGAGGGGTTTAAAAAGACTCGGGGCGGCATCTGGCGGGAGTGTAATGCCGTGTAAAGTTATCTTATCACACGGATTTATGACACGGAAGATAAACGGAGCCTCTTTCGGGCCGTGTTAGTCACATCATAAGGAAAAGGAGATTGGATTTAGTGTTGGTTGTACTTTTTTGTTATTATTATTGTTGTTTCTGGTATTCTTATTATTAGTGCTATTGTGATTATGATTATTATTTTTATCATCGTCATCATCATCATCGTAACCACCACCACGATCATCATCAACATCTTTATCTTCATCATCATCATCATCACTATCACCATCACCATCACTGTCACCATCATCACCATCATTATCAAAAGGAAAAATAGCATAGATAAAGTATAGTGAAAACTGAAAGAACACTTTTGAAATTCTTTTGGATCTCATCTTCCGGTCTGGATGCGGAGGAATTTCGAAATCTTTGTTTCATCTTTTCGGATAACTTTTTTTTTCTTTTTTTTTGGTGGCATAGTTGGGTTCTCTTTTGTTGTTTTTGGTGTTGGTTTAGTTATTACTACTACGAATATTATTATTATTAGTAGAAGTAATATCGTTTCTGTTAATGCTGTTTGCTGTTATTATTATTATTATCATCATCGCCATCCTCCTCTTTATATTCATCATCAGCATCACCATCCTCCTCTTCCTTCTCATCGCCATCATCACCACCACCACCACCACCATCCTCACCACCACCATCCTCACCACCACCACCACCACCATCACCATCCTCACCACCACCACCACCACCACCATCCTCACCACCACCACCACCATCATGATCGTCATACCTCTCTTCCAGTCCCCGAGAGAGTCGAAGCGATGGCACGATTCAATTTAAAATCAAATGGAATATTGCACACATAAGCAGACATCAAAAGTTTCCTTTGATATCGCTCTCTTGTCTCTCTTCTTTGTCTCCGTTTTGGCGATTTCTTGGGAGAGGGGGAGGAAGGGGGAGAGGGAAGGAGAAAGACGGAAGAGAGGGAAGGAGGGGGAGAGGGATGGGGGGGGGGGGAGAAGCGAGGGGAAGAGCAAGAGGGAGATGGATAAGGGAAGGAGGGGGAGGAGAGGGGGAGAAGGGAGGGGAAGAGGAAGAGGGAGACGGAGAAGGGAAGGGAGGGGAAGGGGGGGGGCGAGAGTGAAGGAGTAAGGCGGGAAGAAGGGAGGCGGAGAGGAAGAGAGGGAAGGAGGGGGAGAGGGATGAGGTGGGGAGGGGAAGGAGGGAGAGAGGAAGAGGGAGAAGGGAAGGGGTGGGGGCGAGAGGAAAGGAGAGGAAGGGGGATAGGGGGAGGTAGGGAGAAGGAGAAAGGAAGGAGAGGGAGAAAGAGAGGAAGTAGGAGGGGAGAGATGAAGAAGTATAGGGAGAGGGTGACAGAGAGGAAGAGAGAAAAGGAAAGGGAGAGGAAGGGGGAGGGAGAGGAGAAAAGAGAGATAAAAAAAAAAAAAAAGAAAGACAGAATGGAAGAGAGAGACAGAGAGAAAGAGAAAGAGAGACAGAGAACAACGAAAGCCAACGCGTGCTTAAAAGAGATCTGAATCCTGGTTTCATAGCATCATATCTGTGGGAGGTCGATCAAATTGCCTCCGATGCCTTATAAGGAATCCAATGCCTTTTGTGGTGTTGTGGTTTTGAACAGGCAATCG
>NC_091573.1:8912270-8919770 GCF_042767895.1 Penaeus vannamei | reverse complement strand
ACCCACCCTCCCTCCCTCCCTCCCTCCCTCATCCCTTCCCCACTCCCCTCTTCCCTCCCTCCCTCCCTCCCTCCCTCCCACGAACGCAAACGGACAGACACACACACACACTCGTACACACACTTATACCCACGGACGTACATACAGACGCACACAGCCTGGAAACAGCCAAGCAGAACCCGCCGCACTGGCTTTGCATGCTGTGAAGGTCATGATACTGTAGCTCGTCTTAGCGCCGTCTTGGGCTCTCCTCTTCCTTATTCTTAATCTTTCCTTCTCTTCTTCTCCTCTTGCTTATTCTTAATATTTTTTTCTCTTCTTCTCTTCCTTATTCTTAATTTTTTGTTTTCTTCTCTTTCTTATTCTTAATCTTTTCTTCTCTTCTGTCTCGTTTTTTTTCTCCTCTTCCTTAATCTTAATCTTTTCTTCTCTTCTTCCTTAATCTTAATCTTCTCTTCTTCTCCTCTTCCTTATTCTTAATCTTTTCTTCTCTTCTTCTCCTCTTCCTTATTCTTAATCTTTTCTTCCCTTTTCCTCTTCCTTATTCTTAATTTTTTCTTCTCTTCTTCCTTATTCTTAATCTTTTCTTCTCTTCTCCTCTTCCTTATTCTTCTTTTTTCTTCTCTTCTTCTGTCTCGTTTGTTCTTTTCTCCTCTTCCTTATTCTTAAACTTTTCTTCTTGTGATTCGTTTGTTCTTATTTTCCTTCCCGTCATTCAATCCGGTTTTCTCTCTGTCTATCGTTTTATCTCATTCCTTCTATGTTTTTTGTCTTCGTGTATCTTGTTCTCTTTTGAGTTTCTGTATCTGACTGAATCTTCCCTCCTCCGTCCCCCCTCCCTCCCCTTTCTCGCTATCTCTCTTCCCCCCCCTTTCTCGCTCTCTCTCTTCTCCCCTTTTTCGCTCTCGTCTCTTTCTCTCTTCCCTCCCCTTTCTCGGTCTCTCTCTCTTCCCCCTTTCTCGGCCCGTCCCTTGTCTCTTTCTTCCCTTTGCCTTCTTTCTTAGCCATCTTTTTCTCTCTCTCACCCTTCTCTCTCTCTCCCTCTCTATCACTCTTACCCTTACTCCTTCTCATCTCTCCCTCTTTTCCTCCCCCGCCCCTTCACTCTCATTATCTCTTCCCTGCTCTCCCTCGCCCTTCTCCCCTTTCCCCTCCCTCTCCCTCTTGTTTTCTATCTCTCTCTCCCTCCCCCCTCTCCATTTCTTTCCCTCTCTCTTCCATCAACTTTTCTCTCTCCTTTCCTTCCCCCCATCTCCTTTTTTCTCCCTCTGCCTCTCGTTCTTTTTCTTTCCCCCATCTCCTTATCTCTCTCTCTCTCCTCCACCTCCTTATCTCTCCCTCTCCCTCCCTCCTCCTCTCCTTTTCTCTCCCACCCTCCCTATTAATTTCTCCCCTCTTTCCCTCCCTTCCCCTCTATCACCCATCTCCTTTCTCGTTCTCCCTTTCCTCCTCCTTTCTCGTTCTCCCTTTCCTCCTCCTTTCTCCCTCTGCCTTTCCTCCTACTTTCTCCCTCCCTTCCCCTCTATCCCCCATCTTCGTTTCTCTCCCTCCCTTTCCTCCTCCTTTCTCCCTCCCTTCCCCTCTCTCCCTCTCCTTTTCTCTCCCATTCCTCCTCCTTTCTCCCTCCTTCCCCTTTTCTCTCCTCCCTTTCCTCCTCCTTTCTCCTCCCTTTCCCTCTCTCCCTCTCCTTTTCTCTCCCATTCCTCCTCCTTTCTCCCTCCCTTCCCCTTTTCTCTCCCTCCCTTTTCCTCCTCCTTTCTCCCTCCCTTTCCCTCTCTCCCTCCCTTTTCCTCTCCCTTTCATCCTCCCTTCCCCTCTTTCCCTCTCCCTCTCCCTTTCCTCCTCCTTTCCCCCCTCCCTTCCTCCCTTGAAGAAGATATATCCTGACCAAGGAATTAATTACCTCGTGGCTCCACCGACACGGTATCTCCTCCGTCGCCGATTGTCCTTGCAAGGGAAAGAGGATCGACTGGTTGCAGTTTATGATGGCAATATTGATGGGTCTGATCTCTTTTCTGGCTGCTGTCTTTCTCTTTCTCTTTCTCTCTCTCTCTCTCTCTCTCTCTCTCTCTCTCTCTCTCTCTCTCTCTCTCTCTCTCTCTCTCTCTCTCCCTCCTTTGGGTCTTTTGCTTTGTCCTGTTTGGTTGTTTGTGTGAGTGTCTATTTTGATGCCTTTGTTTGGGTATTTGTGTTTGTCTGTTTGTCTGTCTCTCTCTTTCTCTTCTCTCTCTCTCTCTCTCAAAGAAAGGAGAAAAGAACAAAAAGACCCCCCCTAAAAAAAAAAAAAAAAAAAAAAAAAAAAAAAACAGCAGCCCACCCAGAACCAAACAAAAATAAAGCAAAACATTAAAAGAGATTAAACTCCCCATTCCAAACCAAATAACCCGGTGTTAAAACAAGACGAAATAACAACCATTAGTAACCTCAACAACCGTTAAAAAGAGGGTAACAACCATTTACCCTTATTTACGTGCTCCCCCCCCCCCCTCTCTCTTTCTCTGTCTCTGTCTGTCTGTCTCTGTCTCTGTCTCTCTCTCTCTTCTCTTTCTCTCGCCATCTCTCTCTCTCTCTCTCTCTCTCTCTCTCTCTCTCTCTCTCTCTCTCTCTCTCTCTCCTCTCCTCCCTCCCTCCTCTCCTTCCCCTCCCTCCCCCCCCTCTCTCTCTCTCTCTCTCTCTCTCTCTCTCTCTCTCTCTCTCTCTCTCTCTCTCTCTCTCTCTCTCTCTCTCTCTCTCCCTCCCTCCCCCTCTCTCTTCTCTCTCTCCCTCTCTCTCTCTCTCCTCCCTCCCTCCTCTCCCTCTCTCTTCTCCTCCTCCCTCTCCTCTCTCTCCTCCCTCCTCCTTCCTCTCTCTCCTCCCTCCTCTTCCTCTCCTCCCTCCTCCTCTCTCCTCCCTCTCTCCTCTCTCTCCCTCTCGCTCCCTCCCTCCCCTCTCTCGCTCCCCTCCCTCCTCCCTCTCTCTCTCGCTCCCTCCCTCCCTCCTCTCTCTCCTCCTCCCTCCCCCTCTCTCTCTCTCTCTCACTCTCTCTCCTTCTCTCCCTACCTCTCTCTCTCCTTCCCTCTCTCTCTCTCTCCTTCCCTCCCTCCTTCTCTCCCTCTCCTTCCCTCCTTTCCTCCACCGCAACCACAGCAACCCACCGCATTTACCACAGGGAACCGGGGACACGCTTGGGTGGCGCCCATGGGGAAGTTCTCTCAACCAAGTTCGCTGCTTCCTCGCTTCTCTGTTCTGGGGGGGGATGCTGGGGGGGGGGGGAGAGGGAGGAGGTGGGTGAGAGGGAGAGAGGGAGGGGGTGGGTGGGTGGGTGTTTGGAGGAGGTGGGTGAGAGGGAAAAGGAAAAGAGAGGAGGGGGAGGGAGATAGGCAAAGAGGGAGGAGGGAGGGAGAGTGAGGAAGGTGGAGAGAGGGAGGGAGGAGGAGGAGAGAGGAAAGGAAGGGTGAGGAAGGTGGGAGAGATGGAGAGGTGTTAGGGATGGAGGTAAGGAGAGAGAGGAGTGAGAGAAAGAGGAGGGAAAGAGGGAGAGGGGGGAAGAGAAAGGAAAGCAAGCGGGGAAGAGGAGGGAGGAAGA
The DNA here is from genome assembly GCF_042767895.1 of Penaeus vannamei. Classification (NCBI taxonomy): domain Eukaryota; kingdom Metazoa; phylum Arthropoda; class Malacostraca; order Decapoda; family Penaeidae; genus Penaeus; species Penaeus vannamei. Next base: position 8,916,205 of record NC_091573.1, on the reverse strand, counting down.
GAAAGGAGAGAAGAGTAGAAGGGTTGGTGGAACAAGGGAGGGAAGAGGGAGATAGGTGAAAGATAGAAGAGGGGAGGAGGAGGAGGAGGAGTAGGGAAGAGGAAAGTGAGAGGAGGGAGGGAAGAAGAAGGGAGAAGGGTGAAGGAGGGAAGAAGGAAAAGGGAAGTGAGAGGAGGGAGGGAGAAGGGAGAAGGAAGGATGAGTGATAGAGGAATGTGATGGAGGAAGGGAGTGATTGAGGGAGAGGCACTGCCGCACTGCACACGGCACGCAAGCCAAAGCAGCGTGTTCCAAAAGCAACCTTACGACATCCATACATATAGGCCTATGTTTATAGCTGTATATCTATTAAGTTTGTATTTATGTATATGTGTATGTACGTCTAATTGTGTTTATTGATTCACACACACACACACACACACACACACACACACACACACACACACACACACACACACACACACACACACACACACACACACACACACACATAGTTTGTCGTTTAACGCTATATGGCCACGTGTTGCGAAGGAAGGGAGAAGGGAGGAAGAAGGAATAACCGAAGGGGAGAGAGTGAAGGAAGGAGATAGAGAGTGAAGAGGGAAGAGGAAGTAGGAAAGAGGAAAGGAGAAGCGAGAGAAAAAGAAGAGGGAGAGAAGGAGGTTGGAAAGAAGTGGTGGGAAGAGGGAGAAGAGAGAGAGAAGGAGAAAGAGAGACGAAAGGAGAGAAAGAGAATGAGGAGGAAGAAGTGCAGGGAAAAGATGAAGAAAAGGAGAAAGAGAAGAAGCAGAGGGAAAACAGAGAAAGAAGAGGGAAAGGGGGTTGGAGAGAGAAGAGGGAAAGGAAAAAAGAAAGGAAATAAACTCGGAGGATTATAGAAGAAAAGGAAGAAAGGGACTGGAATTGAAGAGAGAAAATGGAAGAAACCAAAATCTGGAAGAAAATGAGGACCTGAAAGAAAACGAGAATCTGGAAGAAAATGAGAACCTGAAAGAAAACGAGAATTAAACGGAAGAAAACGGGAATCTGGAAGAAAGCGAGAACTTGGGGAAAAACGAAACCCCAGATGGAAGGAAATGAGAATTAAATGGAAGAAATCGGAAAAAAAACGAAAACCCAGACGGAGGAAAACGAGAATCTGGAAGAAACACAACGCACACTTCCAGAATTTAGAAGAAAACTAAAATTAAAAGGAGTAGCGGCTGCCCTTGAGATTCAGGAGAGAGGAAGAAGACGAGAACAAACAAGCAACAAGGGATACGAACACTTTTGCGGCGACAACAAGGACACCGGCCAGGGTAACAACCAAGTCAACAACAATATATATATATATATATATATATATATATATATATATATATATATATATATATATATGTGTGTGTGTGTGTGTGTGTGTTTTACGTTTCGATCTTTTTTTTTTTACCTTTCTTGGTACATTATATATATATATATATATATATATATATATATATATATATATATATATATATATATATATATATATATATAAAATCTTGATACATGATACAAAAAGATACATTTTGATATTTTTCTTGGTTCTATATGTGGCCAATCTTCCAAGATATATTTTTTCTCATGCAGTAAAGAAAAAAAAAAAAAAAAAAAAAAAAAAAAACTTTCATAATATAATCGATCATCAAGATATAGATTCAGAGACAACAGCAGGTGGGAGAAAGGATGATAAGAATAACTGGGATGATAACAAAGACAACAGGATAACAACAGAAGGAATAGTGATATTAACAGGAGTAGGAACAGAAAGAATAACAAATAAGAACAGTAATTGCAACAAAAGAGAGTTAAGAAGAAGAAAGAAAATAATGAAAGTAATAACAACAAGAAAAGCAACATCAGCAACAACAACATCAGAGACATTAACAAAAATTATAGTCACAGCCAAAATGACAATGAAAAAAATCATCATTCCTCATTACAACAATTTAACAACAACAATGAAAACAACACAAAACCAAAAACAACAAAATCAACAACTAAAACAAAGACAATAACACCACCACTGCCAACAACATATCCAGCAACACATCACCAACAATTACATCAACAGCAACAACAACAATAACAACAATACCCAACTCATCAATCAACTCAACAACAACAATCACAATAACAACAACGACAATGATAACAACAGCAACAACAACAACAATACCAACAATACCCAACTCATCGATCAACTCAACAACAAGCTCAACAACAATGATAACAACAACGACAACAACAACAAAAACAATCACAACAACAACATCAAGAACAATAATCCCAGCAATACCCAAATCATCGAGCAACTCAACAACAACAATCACAACAACAACAATAACAACATCAACAACAACAATCACAATAACAACAATGATAACAACAACAATCACAACAACAACAACAGCAACAACAACAACATCAAAAACAATAATCCCAACAATACCCAAGTCATCGAGCAACACCCCACCACCACCACCACCAACAACAACAACGACAACAACACCCGAGTCATCGCCATCGTCAGCACCGCCACCTCGACAGCAATCCTTTTCAACAGCCATTTCACAGGAAGAAGAAATGAGACAGCAACTTCTGACTGAATAGCGAGAATGAGACAGATCAGGCGAGGTGAGGTTGTAGCATGTGTGATAATGAGGGGTTCGAGAGGCCGTGAAAAGGAGGGGGGTTGTGGGGGGGGGGGTTGTGAGGGGGGTGGGAAGGACGGGAGGGGGGAAGGTAAGTGGGTGGATAGGAGGGGGAGGGGAGGAAAGGAGGGAGAAGTGGGAGAGGGAAGGAGGAGGAAGGGTGGGTGGGGTGGATAGGAGAGGGAGGGAAGGAGGGAAGGAGGAGGAAGGGTGGGTGGGTAGATAGGAGAGGGAGGGAGGGAAGGAGGGTGGATGAAAAGGAGGGAGGGAAAGGAGGGTGGGTAGGAGGGATAGAGGGAGGGAAGGAGGAAGGGTGGATGGGAAGGAGGGAGGGTGGATGGATGAGAAGGAGGGAGGGTGGGTGGATGGGAAGGAGGAAGGGAGGAAGATAGACAGACAGAGGGAGATAGAGACAAACAAATAGACAGACAGAAAGACATGCATAAGTACAGACAAACACACAAGTAGACAGACAAACAAAGACAGACAGGCATACACACTCAGCATACATATATACATACATACATGCATCTATACAAACATACATACACATATCCATAAATATACATAAATATACATACACATACATACATATACATACACATACACGCTTGCCGACAGACAAACACAGAGACAGGAAGCCAACAGAGAAAATAAGAGAGAAAGATTGTCACTTTCGAAAAACACCGGAACTGATTAAGCAGAAAAAGTGAAGAGGCAAACACAAAATGAACGAACGGCAGAGAGAGAGAGAGAGAAAGCGGGAGGGAGGGATGGAGAGAGGGAGGGAGGGAGGGAGAGAGAGAGGGAGAGGGAGAGAAGGAGATAGAGGGAGGGAGAGAGAGATAGATAGATTAAATATATATAAAGAGAGAGGGAGGGAGAGAGAGAGAGAGAGAGAGAGAGAGAGAGAGAGAGAGAGAGAGAGAGAGAGAGAGAGAGAGAGAGAGAGAGAGAGAGGGAGAGAGGGGGGGGGATATAGGGAGACAGAGAGAGAGTTAGGGAGTTAAGGATGGAGAGAGGGAGAGAGGGAGAGAGAGAGAAAGAGAAAGAGAGAGAGAGAGAGAGAGAGAGAGAGAGAGAGAGAGAGAGAGAGAGAGAGAGAGAGAGAGAGAGAGAGAGAGAAAGATAGATAGATAGATAGATAGATAGATAGATAGATAGATAGAGAGAGAGATAGCGAGAGAGAGAGATAGCGAAAGAAAGAGAGAGAGAGAGAGACAGAGAATCGAGCATGTCAGTGCCTCTGGCTAGTACGTCGAGGAG
>NC_091573.1:8887270-8894770 GCF_042767895.1 Penaeus vannamei | reverse complement strand
GGGTTTGGCTTTCTCTGTTCTTCGCTCTGGTTGTCTGTCTGTCTGCGTGTTTGTCTGTCTGTTTGTCTATTCTTATTTGTGTCTGCCTGGCTGGCTGTTTGTTTGTTTATCTGTCTTCGTCTCCTCTCTGTCTCTGTCTGTCTATCTCTTCGTCTCCTTTCTGTCTGTCTCTGTCTGTCTCTCTCTCTCTCTCTCTCTCTCTCTCTGCTCTCTCTCTCCCTCTCTCTTCCCCTTTTCTCACGCCCTCTTCTGCCCTCCGCCATTCCCATCAATTTATCTATCGTCTATTTCCCGATCGACATTTCGCCCAAGTTGTTATTATTATTTTTTTTATCTTCCCGGTTTCACAAATTCCCACAATCAGTGTTTTATCTTCGAGTTGTTTCGTGTGTGTGATGTGTTTGAATTTTTGTTGTTGTTGTTGTTGTTGTTCTCATATTTATCTTCTCTTGTGCCTTTGTTATGGTATCGTGTGATCGGAGGGGGAGAGGAGGAGGAGGAAAAGGGGGGGGAAAGGGGAGGGAGGGAGGGGAGGGGTGAGAGGGGAGTAGGAGGAGGGGGGATGAGAAGGGTGTGTGAGGAGGGGAGGGAGGGAGAGGGGAGGAGGAAGGGGGAGTATTGAGGAGGGGGTGTGTGAGTGTGGAGGAGGGGTATGTGAGAGGGGAGGAAGGAAGGGGTGAGTATGGAGGAGGGAGGTTGAGAGAGGAGGAGGGTGGGGGTGATAGGGGGAGGAGGAAGGGGGTGAGTGGGGAGGAGGGGGTGAAAGGGGGAGTAGGAGGAGGGAGAATGAAGGGGGAGAGGGGAGGAGGAGGAGGAGGGAGTGAGAGGGTAGGAGGTGGTAATCGTTTTATTTTTTTTATGATTGTTCTTGCTTTTGTTGTTGTTTGAGAATGTTATTGTGGGGAAATGTGACGGTTATTTAATAGGATTTCTTTTATCGTTCGGGATTAATTTTTCTTGTTATTGTTGAGGGTGATTTTGGCGGGAAATAAAAGCGACTCTGTTTGTCTCTGTCTCCCTCCTTTCTCTCTCTCTCTCTCTCTCTCTCTCTCTCTCTCTCTCTCTCTCTCTCTCTCTCTCTCTCTCTCTCTCTCTCTCTCTCTCTCACTCTCTCTCTCTCTCTCTCTTACACCCCAGTCTCTCCCTCTCTTTCCATTATCTCTTTCACTAGCTCCCCTCTTTCTCTATCTATCGCTCTATCTATCAGCTCCCCCTTTCCTTCCTTCCTTCTGTGTCTGTGAATGACGACCTGAAATAGTTTGTAAATTAAACTTGTCTTTCTGAAATCCGGAAGGAATTTCTGACACACCCCGCCATAACGAATCTTTCTTCTCAACTTTGTCTATTACTTTTCGTGTCTTCCTTTTTTTCTCTCTCTCTCTATTTCCCCCTTTTTTTATTCCCTTTCTTTATGTTTCGTGTTTGTATTCGTGTTTTTTTTTAGATATATTTCTGTTTCTTTTCTCTTCGCTAACGGAATAACAAAATGGTGTCTTGGTTAATATTGGTCTGTAACTTGGAGTTTTCTTGGAGTTTCGCCCAAGAAATTAAAGGACTGTCTTTGTTTTTCTTCTCCGCCAACGACAGAAAGAGTAAAAATCATGGATATTGCATCTTAGCAAACGAAAAGCGAGGTCGGTTTTTAAACTGTGCGTCATCTCGACAAACTGTGCTGTTTAACCTCGGCGACAACAACACTGTTTGTTAACTTCTCTCGCTTTCTCGCGCGCATACTCATACTGCAAAATCTTAAACAAACTTCTACTTTGCAAACACTAAAAGCTGACGTTGGTCCTTTTATGTGGTTTACTGTATTTTCATCATGTGGTTTTATTTATGTGGGTTTTTTCTTCGTGTGGTTTATTATTAAGACGCTGTTGAATCTTTTTGTTTCGCGAATCTCGGTTTTTGAGACAGTTATTTCATTAATTATTACAGTTATTTGTTTTTCTTTGTTGTCTTCCATTTCTTGCTACCTGTATTTCTGCTCTTTCTTCTTTTTTTCTTTTCCTCCTTCCTTTATCAACATCATCGCCTTCTTTCCTTTTCTTCTTCTTCTCCTCATTATCATTATTGTTATATCAATATTATCATTATGTTATCATTACTGTTTTTTCTTCGTATTCCTCGTTTTCTTCTTCTTCTTCACCATTCTCCTCCCCCTCCTTGTTTTCTCCTTCATCTTTCTCTATTTAAATGCATTTATCTGTCTGTCTCTTTATCTATCAGTCTATTTGTATACCTTACTATCTATCTAAAGGTGTGTATTTCTGCCTAAACACACACACACACCCACACACACATACACACACACACACACACACACAAACTCACACACACACACACAAACACAAACAAAAACACACACACACACACAAACACACACACACACAAACACAAACAAAAACACACACACAAACAAGCACACATACACACACAAACACAAACAAAAATACACACAAACTCACACACACACACACAAACACAAACAAACACACACACACACACACAAACACAAACAAAAACACACACAAACAAAACAACACACACACACACACACACACACACAAACACACACACACACACACACAAACACAAACACAAACACACACACACACAAACACAAATACAAACACACACACACAAACACACACACACACACACACACACACATACAAACAAACACACAAACAAACACACACTCGCACACGCGCACACACACACGCACACCACACACCCACACAAACACAAACAAACACACACACAAACAAACAAACAAACACACACACACACAAACAAACACACACACACACACACACACACACACACGCGCGCACTCAAATGTATTTTAGCATATCCGTTTCTCTCGCTCAGCATCCTGACGCGGCATTACATCTCAGCCTTCTCTGTCGCTCTTCATCTCTTGAGGAACAAACAACTTTCCTTCCGTTTCTCTCTCTCTCATTGTTTGTTTGTTTGTTTGTGTGTCTTTGTCTTTGTCTCTGGCTCTGGATCTTTCTCTCTTTCTCTCTTTCTCTCTTTCTTTCTCTGTCTGTCTGTCTGTCTGTCTCTCTCTCTCTCTCTCTCTCTCTCTCTGTCTGTCTGACTCTCTCTCTCTCTCTCTCTCTCTCTCTCTCTCTCTCTCTCTCTCTCTCCCTCCTCTCTCCCTCTCTCCCTCTCTCCTCTCTCCCTCCCTCCCTCCCTCCCTCTCCCTCTCCCTAACCTCCCTCCCTCCCTCCCTCCCTCCCCCTCTTCCCTCTCTCCCTCCCTTCCTCCCCATCCCTCTCCCTCTCCCCTCTCTCCCCCCCCCCTCTCTTTCTCTCTCACCTAATCAGATGATAATCATAATTAACAGGATTATTAGATGCAATGTCTAATGGCAAAGGGTGATTGTTGCTGAACATAACAACTTCCTTTAAGATGGTTTTATGTGTTTGCTGAGGCGTTGAGGGAGGGGGAGGGGCGGAGGGAGGAGGGTGGGAAGGGAGGAGCTATGAAATTGGGGAGGGGGAGGGGTGGGAATTGCGGAGGGGTATTTTGGGTGGGGAAGGAAGGAGCTTTGGGGGACAGGGGGAGGGCAGTGGGGCAGGGGGAGGGAGGAGGGTGGTGGGGGTGCGGAGGGGTATTTTGGAGTGGGGAAGGGGAAGGGGCTGTGGGGAGGGAAGGGAGGGGGAGGGAAAGGGCAGTGGGGGTGGGGAGGGTACTTTGGGTGGGGAAGGGAAGGGGCGGTGGTGGTGGGGATGGGGAGGGGAAGGGGAAGGGACAGTGGGGGTGGGGAGGGGGTACTTTGGGTGGGGACAGGAAGGGGGTGGTGGGGAGGGGAGGGGTGGTAGGGGTGGGAGGGGGTATTTTGGATGGGGAAAGGGAGGAGGAGGGGCTGTGGGGGAGGGGAAGGGGGAAGGGGGAGGGGAGGGGGTATTTTGGGTGAGGAAGGGAAGGGGGCTGTGGGGGTGGGGTGGGGAGGGGATTTTGGGTGGGGAGGGAAGGGGTGGTGGGGATGGGGTTGGGTGGGGACAGACGGGTGGTGGGGGTGGGAGGGGGTATTTTTGGGGGGAGGGGCGATGGCGTAGGGGAAGGGAGAGGGAGAAATTAGCGGTGGGAGTAGGGAGGGGGAGGGGAGGGGGTGATGTATGGGTGGTGGGGAGAGGGACGGTGGGGGGAAGGGAAGGGGTGGTGGGGGTAGGGAGGAGAAGGGGCGATTTGGGTTAGTAAGGGGGTTAGTATGAGTGGGGAAGAGGGGTTGTGTTGTAAGTGTGAAGGGGCTGTATGGGTTGGGAGGGGTTGTTGGGAGTGGAGAATGGAGATAGGGGGTTGTGGGTGGGGAGGAGAAGGGGGTGGGGCGACAGGGTTTTAAAGGATGCTAGGAGGGAGGGAGGGCAGGGTGGGGAAGGGGAAGGTAGAAGAGATGGAGGCCATGTTGGGGGTGAGGAAGGGAGGGGCCTGTAGGGGGTAGGAGAGGAAGGAGGGGGGAGGGAGAGGGGTTGGGAGTGAGCGAGAAAGGAGACGAAAGATAGATTTAGAAAGAGAAGCATATGAGATGAGGACAAAATAGAAATGAGAAGAAGAGGGGATAGGGATAAAAGGGGAAGAAGCTCAAGATAAAGAAAAGAATGAGGAAGAGAAAAAGAAGAATAAAGATAAGAGAAGGAGAGGAAAGAGATTAATAAAACAAAATAAGGAAGAAGGAAAGAAGGAGGAAAATCAAAGAGAACCCTAGATGGTAAGGAGGGAGTAGAGAGGTAGGAGAGGGAGGGGTAAAGAGGAAGGAGGGAGGGGGGGTAAGGAGGAAGAAGGAGGGGAGGGGGTAGATAGGAAGGAGGGGAGGGAGTAGAGAGGACGGAGGGAGGGGGCTGGAGAGGTAGGAGGGGAGGGGGGTATAGAGAGGTAGGAGGGGAGGGGTTATAGAGAGGAAGGAGGGGAAGGGGTATAGAGGAAGAGGGGGAGGGGGTCATAATAAGAGGTTGGGGGGGGTTAGAGCGGATGCAGTATATAGTTACGAAAGAAGTGAAAAGATCGTAATATTACGTGATTGTAACCTCAGGGTGAAGGGGGGGGGGGGTTGGGGTGGTAGGGTATGGAGGGGGGGGAGTTGTTGTCTTATTAACTGTTGTTTATTTGTGTTTTTGTCAACTCTTTGTTCTAATTACGCTGTGAATTTGTTGTTTTTGTTCGTCTGTATGTCTTCCTGTTTTGAAGTCGGTGCTTGCTCGTGGTATGAATTCGTTTGGCAGCTTTTTCTTTTCTTTTTTTCTCTTAAAATTAAGATGATAAAGACTGATATTAAACTGCTTAAAGTTTAATGATTTGTTCACTGATTTTATCTTTTATTTTTTTATTATCATTTTTTTTTTCGTCTTCACTTCAAAGTTTTATTACCATTTTTTATTTTATTTTACAATCTGTGTTGCTATATGATTATGTGTCTTTGTATACATGTATTTTTTACATACATTTATAAGTTTGTGTACACGTACTTATATAACGTGTACATGTGCATCTGTACATAAGCTACATAACATATAACATAACATAACATAACATAACCTACATAAGCTACATAACCATGTGCGTAAGTTCATATACATAACAACGTACATATAACAACGTACATTACATATATCAGCGAATACGATATATGTAAGTGTATCTGTGTGCGTTACATGTGTGCGTGTGCGTGAGAGAGAGTGTGCGTATTATCCCTCCGCCCTTCCCACTCGACCGCCCACATGATCACCCTTTCGTCTAAGTGAATGATTGGGCGTCAGGGTGTAATCTTCCCCCCCTCCCCCCCCGAGGCTGAAATAGTGTAGTGTGGTGTATGGTGTGTATTGTATGGGTTTATAGGGGTAAGTCAGAAGTGGTATGGTGTGGGGTATTGTGGGGATTTATACGGGTAACAACACAGAGATATGGTATTAATATGTGGTGTGTTATATAGTGTGTGGGTTTATACAGGTGCTGAAAATAGTAAACTATTAAGATAGTGTGGTGTATGGCATGTGTAACAACCCAATTGTGTGGGTTTATATGGGGAGCTCAGAAATGGTATGGTGTGGGGTATTGTAGGGATTTATACGGGTAACAGGAATGGTATTGTGTGGTATGTATTGTGTGGGTTTATACGGGGAACTCAGAAATAGTAACTAGTGTAGTGTGGCGTATGGTGTGTATTGTGTGGGGTTATATGGGGAGCTCAGGAAGGGTTTAGTGTGGTGTGTATTGTGTGGGTTTATACGGGTAACAGAAATGGTAACTAGTGTATTGTGGTGTATTGTGTGTATTGTGTGGGGTTATACGGCGAACTCAGAATTGGGATGGTGTGGTGTGTATTGTGTGGGTTTATACGGGTAACAGAAATGGTAACTGTGGTGTGTATTGTGTGGGTTTATATGGGGAGCTCAGAAAGGGTTTAGTGTGGTGTGTATTGTGTGGGTTTATACGGGTAACAGAAATGGTATTGTGTGGTATATTGTGTGGGTTTATACGGGTAAGTCAGAAATGGTATAGTTTGGGGTATTGTGTGGGTTTATACGGGTAAATCAGAATTAATATTGTGTGGTGTATTGTGGGGTTTTATACGGGTAACTCAGAAATAGTAACTAGTGTGGTGTATTGTGTGGGTTTATACGGGTAACTTGGGACCGGACGGGTGTGGGTGGCAAGTCGCGGTGTCTGAAGGTGTGAAGGTGGTTTGCAAGGGTGTGAGGGTGTAGTGCGGGTGGTGTAAGGGAGGTGTGGTGCACGTGGTGTTATTGCGGTATGAGTTTGAGGATGGAAAAAAAAGAAAAAAAATTGGCGAGCGCGTGTGTGAAATGGTGCGTGCGTGATCCGTAGAGTGTGTCGGTGTAGCATTTTTCGCATTTTTTTTAATTTCTTTTTTTCTCTCTCTCTTCCCTGACAGCTCCTCTAACCAAAGTGCGAGCGGTCGAAGGGGGGCGTGTCCTCCTGCCATGCGACTTGGACCCGCCCACTCCAGAGGACACAACCCTCCTGGTCCTCTTCTTCCGATACGACTCAGTTTTCCCCATATACAGGTACAACCACAACCCTTTTTCTTAATAACTACATGTTTCTATATAGTTTATTAGTTCGTTTACATACCCAGGTACTAGTAAACAGGTACTACCAAGCCCTTATATGGCTATACTAGTTTCCAATAAGAACCATCAAACAGGTTTCACTACTTTATGCTAACGACCATCATTACTACTTTCAACAACGGAGGAAATAATCATACCAATTACGGGAATAACCTACAGATTTCACTCCTCTCGCCCAATTACATAATTACCTCCTAAGTTAACAATTACTTATGAAAGAAATGTATATCGATTCACGTTAACAAGCCCTCAAAATACCGCATTATTTTTTTCTCTGTTTTGCCTATTCATTACCAAGTGTGTTTATTAGCGTTAATGACTTAATTAGACTTAATTTCATTACCCACATAACTAAAATGACAAATGCAGGAATTATTGTTGTTAATTGCTATTTTCACTT
>NC_091573.1:8869770-8872270 GCF_042767895.1 Penaeus vannamei | reverse complement strand
TGAGAAAGAGGGAGATAGATAGAGAGAGAGAGAAAAACAATCAGACAGACAGAGAGAAAATGTAGAGAGAGAGAGAGAAACAATCAGACAAACACAGACAGACAGAAGATACGACTAACAAGAGCGAGAAGAGATCAAAAGACGCATACAGAGGAAGTCACATTAACATAACAAAAGCTAACCAGCATCTTAAAAATCGCCTTGGTTTAAGAAAAAAAAAAACTCTTCCTCTTTTCGCTCACAAGGAATTTTAGAAGATTTTATGCTGTTTTTCTTTTTTTTTCTCTTTTTTTTTGCACTTATCATACCGCGGGACGTCGGAACACCTCTTCAAGTGACGAGGAAAAAAATGTGGACTGGATTTTCTTTATATATTCACTCGTAAGATTCTCAAGTGTCGTCTTTGATGTTTTTATGTTGTTGTTTGTCGCCATCGTCATCACTATTATTATTTTATTCTTCTATATATTATTCCCATTATTATTTTCCATACTGGAATAGGGTTTCGGATACGACTTCTCTGTCTATCTCTTGCTCTCTCTCTCTCTTCTGTCTCTGGGTATATCTGTCAGGCTGTCTGCCTTTCTCTGTCTCTCTCTTTCTCCCTCACTCCTCTCTCTCTCTCTCTCTCTCTCTCTCGCTTTCTCCCTCCTCCTCCTCCCCCCCTCTCCCTCTCTCTCTCTCTCTCTCTCTCTCTCTCTCTCTCTCTCTTTCTCCCTCGCTCTCTCTCTCTCGCATTCTCCCTCCTTCCCCCCCCCCCTCTCTCTCTCTCTCTCTCTCTTTCTCTCTTTCTCTCTCTCTCTCTCTTTCTCTCTCTCTCTTTCTCTCTCTCTCTATCTATCTATCTCTATCTCTATCTCTATCTCTCGCTTTCTCCCTCTCTCTCTCTCTCTCTCTTTCTCCCTCTCTCCCCCTCCCTCCCTCCCTCCCACCCCCGTCCCCTTTGTGTTTGTGTGTGTAGATGAGAACCAATTTCCCTTTGTTATGTAATGCATAAAAAAGATAACAACAACAAACAAAAACGCATCGAGGTAAATTGCATTCCGGTTGGCGCAAACCGTTTTAACTTCATTGCCAACATTTACTGAAGAACTTTCATCTACATACCCATTTATTCCCGCGGGCCGTACCTGAAAATCCCAATTACAAACCGGAAAATCCTGACGGTTATTTCCGTTTAACGATAACCGGCTCAAAATTTCAAATTCGAATATTTGAATTCGAAAACTTCCAACGAATCATGTCATTTGAGCTATTAGGTAAGGAAGTGAGTAATTTGTTGGGGAAATAAACTAGGAGGTAAAACTATGTACAGTTAGAGACAAAAATTGGTGTCATGGGCGAGGTGACGAAATCCTCCTAACCTAAACAAGGGAGACTTTATTTACGTGTTTGAGACAGTTTCGAAACATGTTGGATACTTGTTTTTGAACGCAACTGGGCAAGGGAGACTGCAATCTCAACTAAATACACCATCCATTAAATAGAGAAGCGAAAACGACAGCATAAAACACCCACATACCATCCATTAAAAAGTATAATCACACCGTAGATATGCCATATATAACAGTCATGAAAAAAATACGTCACATTTGTACCATCCATTAGAGAAATACAAAAAAAAAAAGATTATCTCACCGCAAAAAACAACACCAATAATTAAAGGAAAACAACATTTTCCACAGAGAACACTTTTAACGTTCCACAAAAAAGAGAAAATGAAAATGAAAGGGAAAGAGGTGAGAGGAACAGAGAAAGAAGAGAGAGAGAGAGAGAGAAAGAAAGAGAGGGAGAGAGAGAGAGAGAAAGAAAGTGAGGGAGAGAGAGAGAGAGAGAAAGAATGGGATAGAGAGAGAGAAAGAAAGGAAGAGAGAGAAAGAGAGAGAGAGAGAATGCGTGAGAGAAAGAGAGAAGACAAAGACAAAGATATAGAGACAGAAACAGAATGAGAAAAGAAAGAAAGAAAAATCAAACACCTCCTCCCTCCCCCACCCACCACTACACCCAGCCAATCCTCCCACAGGGCATCCCCTTAGAGAGCAACCCCGCCCTCGGTGTGTCGGTCAGCAGGACGACCTTACACTTGAGGAACATCACCAGGGCTTCCTCGGGAGTGTACACCTGCGCCGCCACGAACGAAGAAGGAACGACAGTCTCCGGTCCTCTTCAGGTGGATGTGAAGTGTGAGTGTTTTTTTTTCATTTATTTTTATTTGTGTTTTGTGTTGGAGAAAGTTGAGAAGAAGAAGAAGTAGTTGGAGGTGAAAGAAAGAGGGGGGGAAGTATAGGTGGATGTGAAGTGTGAGTGTTTTTTTTTTTTTCATTTATTTTTATTTGTGTTGGAGAAAGGTGAGAAGAAGAAGAAGAAGTTGGAGGTGAAAGAAAGAGAGGGGGGGGGGGAGGATTTAAGGGGTTGTAGCGTGTGCAAATTTTAGATTTAACTGGTGGAGTGGGTGTCGTTTTTTGAGGCTAAAGCTTAAGGAGTGAAGTGTGATTGTTTT
>NC_091573.1:8847270-8849770 GCF_042767895.1 Penaeus vannamei | reverse complement strand
AAAGGGAGGGAGAGAAGAAATAAAAGAAGGGAGGGAGACGAGAAGCAGGGAAGGGAGGGAGAGGAGAAAAGGGAAAGGGAGGGAGAGAAGAAATGAAAGAAGGGAGGGAGAAGAAATACATGGAAGGAAAGGTGAGAAGAAACAGGGAAGGGAGGAAGAGAAGAAATAAATAAGGGATGGAGAGGAGAATAAGGAAAGGGAAGGAGAGAAGAAATAAATAAAGGGGGGAGAGGAGAAGTAAAAGAAGGTAGGGAGAGGAGAAAAAGGGAAGTGAGGGAGAGGAAAAACAGGGAAAGAAATAGAGAGAAGAAACGGGGAAGAGAGGTAAAGAGGAAAAAGGGAAGGGAGGGAGAGGAGAAATAAAAGAAAGGAAGGAGAGAAAAACAGGGAAGGGAGAAAAGAAGCAAGGAAGGGAGGGAGAGGAAAAACAGAGAAAGAAAGAAGAAACGGGGAAGAGAGAGAGAAAAAAAGCAGGGAAGAGAGCGAAAATAGAAACAATGAAGAGAGAGAGAGAAGAAACGGAGAAGAAAATGAAAGAATAGGAGAGAGAAGCGAATGAAAAAAAGAAAAGAGAAGGGAGACAAAAAAAAAAAAAAATCAATCAGAGACCGCATAAAAGAGAAAGGGAATGACAAGAAAAGAAAAGAAAAAAAATGCAGCTCAAAACACGCAGGTTCTTGGACGTCCAAATAAGGAAAAACACAGAAGATAAATCAAGGTCCCTGGGAGCCACCCACCGCCGCCAATCCGATTGTGAGTGATTCGGACAGTGATTAGCAACCGGACTTGAGTGTATAGCCCGTACGTGGCGCCGGAAGATTCTAGACTCGAAATTAGACGGAAAAAAGAAGAAGAAGAAAAAAAAAAAGTGTGGGTATTAGTAGAAGAGGAAAATGAAATGAGAATGTGGAGGGAGGGAGGGAGGGAGGGAGGGAGGGAGGGAGGGAGGGAGGGAGAGGGAGGGAGAGGGAGGGAGAGGGAGGGAGAGAGAGAGAGAGAGAGAGAGAGAGAGAGAGAGAGAAAGAGAGAGAGAGAGAGAGAGAGAGAGAGAGAGAGAGAGAAGAGAGAGAAAATGACAGTAATACCAACAACAAAACGGCAAAATATGCGATGGCCGGGATTCGAACCCGGGTCAACTGCTTGGAAGGCAGCCACGCTCACCACTATACCACCACCGCATCCATATTAATCGATAAATTGGCTTATTAAATTCTGTCTATTGATTTCCCTTTATCTCCAGCAGTCTGTCTGTCTGTGTGTACAGTATGTGTGTCTGTTCATGTCTATGTGTGTTTCTGTGTCTGTTTCTGTTCCTGTCTGTGTGTGTGTTTCCGTGTCTGTTTCTGTTCCTGTCTGTGTGTGTGTTTCCGTGTCTGTTTCTGTTCCTGTCTGTGTGTGTGTGTGTGTTTCTGTGTCTGTTTCTGTGTGTCTATCTGATAATAACAATAAAATTGATAATGATAATAATAACACAACTACTAGTAATATGCGATGCTCACCCCCTATACCACCACCGCCTATGTTAATCATAAGGCTGATAATCTAGTTTATCATAATCATAATCATAATGATAAATAAATAAGAAATAAGTAATAAATAAATAAATGAAATAAATAATAAATAATAATCATATAATATAAATAATGAATAATAATCATAAATAATCATAATAATAAATAATAATCATAAATAATCATAATAATAAATAATAATCATAAATAATCATAATAATAAATAAATAAGGAATAAGTAATAAATAAATAAATGAAATAAATAATGAATAAGAATATAATCAGTATTGGTGATGGTGATCCGGTTGATGATAAGAAAGATGGTGAGGGTGATAATTAAAAGTAATGTGATGATAATGATGATGTTGTTTATGAAGATAATAATGATAACAAAATAATGATAACAATAAAGATAATAATGATAATGATAATGCGGATAGTAATAATGGAAATGATAATAATGATAATAATAATAATGAGGATTGAAACAATAGTAATGATAATGATAATATTGATGATAACAAAAATGAGAATAATAACAATGATGATAAAATAATATTAATAATAATAATAAAAATAATAATAAGAAGAAAGATGACGATAATAATGACCATAGTGATGATTATTATAACAATAATAACAATGACAACGATAAGGAAAAAAAACAATAATTATGATGATGACAACAAAAATAGTATCAGTAATAATACCAATAATTATGATGATGTTGATAATAGCAACAACAAGAAATTGATTACAACAGCGATGATAACGATGACTATAACGATAATGATGATAATAGTCAGCTCCGCCAGCAACACCTTTTACATGTAAAAAAAGAATAGAAAAAAAAAACAAAAAAAAAAAACATCTGGTTGGCCACAAAAAACTATTCACACGAACAAGTGATGATAAAGATTATAGAGGAAGAAAATAAAATAAAATAAAAGGTTACACAAAAAAATAAGATAATGTAAAATAGAATTAAA
>NC_091573.1:8824770-8829770 GCF_042767895.1 Penaeus vannamei | reverse complement strand
CTTCACTTTCCTTCCTCTCCATCTTCCCTCCCCTCCCTCTTTCTTCCCTCCCCTCTCTCCCTCTTCCCTCCCCTCCCTCCCCTCTCCCTCTTCTCTTCCCTTCCCTCACTCTCCTTCTTCCCCTTCCCTCCCTCCCTCTCCCTCTTCTCTTCCCTTCCTCACTCTCCTTCTTCCCTTCCCTCCCTCCCCCCTCTCCCTCTTCACTTCCCTCCATCTCCCTCCTCCCTCTTCCCTTCCTTCCTTACCTCTCCCCCTCATTCTGTACAATGTAAGACGCGCATAACGATTCAAATATCATTTCTTGTTCTTAAAAAAAAAAAAAAAATGGATTCCGATGGTTCAATGAAAATGAAAACGAAAAAAAAAAACGTAACACAAATCATGTTATTCTTATCAAAATGGAGATTTCTACCGTATGTACCTCGCTTTTTTATCCATTTATGCTCTCTTTTTTATATAGGAAAAAAGCCTCTGGAGACTCAAAAACCCATTTAGTCGAAATACGCAAAACCACTTTTACTTCCCCGCCATTTCAATTTTTTTTTTTTTTCGTCTCTCTCTTCATTCAAAAATTAAATTTCCAATCCTCAGCCGCAAATCGGATTTGAACAGCGGCGGCGGGTGTGCGGCTAAGCATCGGCTGGGTGTGGGTGTACTTTGCGGGTAGATTTATACCCGATGCCACGCCGATTGCACGAAGGGCCCGGTGCGTACTCGATCCCCGGGAGCGCCAATAATTCATGGTTCTTTGTGTTTACGAGCTGGGAAAGACGGAGGGAGAAAGAGGAAGAAGGAGGAGGAGGAGGAGGAGGAGGAGGGAAGGGAGGATGAGCAGGAGGAAGAGGGGGAGGGGAAAGGGAGGAGGAGGAGGTGGAGGAGGAGAGAGGAAGGAGTGGGGGAGTGGAAGGGGGTGGGGAGGATGAGGAGGAGGAGGAGAGAGGAAGGGAGGAGAAGAGAGGAAGGGAGGAGGAGGGGAAGAAAAAGAAAAAGAAGAAGAAAGAAAAAGAGGTAGGAGGAGGAGGGGAGAAGAAGAAGAAGAAGAAGAAGAAGAAGAAGAAGAAGAAGAAGAAGAAGAAGAAGAAGAAGAAGAAAAAGAAGAGGGAGGAGGAGGAGAAGGAGAAGGAAGACGAAGAGGAAGAAGAGGAGGAGAAGAAAAGAGGAGGACGAGAAGGCGGAGAGGGAGAAGAATAAGAATAAAAATAAGACGACTACAAAAAAAGAAAAAAAAGAAAGAAAAATGAAAAAGAAAAAGAAACAGTAGAAGAAATAATAATAAGATGACGACTACGAAGAAAAAGAAAAAAAGAAAAGAAAATGAAATAAAAATGAAAAAGAAAAAGAAACAGAAGAAGACGACGGCTACGAAGATTAAGCAAAAAAGAAAAGAAAGTGAAATGAAAAAGAAATAGATGAAGAAGAAAGAAAAAGTTAAAGAAAGAAAGAAAAAAAACCCGGCTCATTTTATCTAAGTTCATCCTCGTAGTGACAAATAGAAAACGGGAATCATCACACCAAAGAAAACGAGAAACTCCCGATAACAAAAGACGATCTGGACGCGTGTCGAGAGACGGAGAAAACCAATGTCACATTTTATTTCCTTTCTTCCTTATTACCACACAATAAACTCTAGCTAGGACGACGCACAATAACGGACCTCAACATGCGAATTTAGAGTTACAAGACACCCCAAGATGATGCCCCATTTATAAGGCTCTTTATAGCGGACACTTGGGTATTCAGGACACGAGGCGCCATATCCATAAATTAGGTTCTCACTGCCTCTAGATTCCTATCTAATCACAGCACGGGCCTTGAACGATTTTATTATCATTATTCTTCTTCTCTCTTTCTCTTTCATCTCCTTCTCCTCCTCCTCCTTCTCCTCCTATTTCTCTTCCTCCTTCTTCTTCTCCTCCTTCTCCTCTTCCTCCTCCACACACACCCCGTCCTCCTCCTCCTCCTCCTCCTCCTCCCTCCTCCTTTTCATCCTCCTCCCCCTCCTCCCTCTCCTCCTCCTCCTTCTTCCTCCTCCTCCTCGTCCACCTCCTCCCTCCTTCCCCCTCCTCCTCCTCCTCCTCCGCCTCCCCCTCTTTCTCCTCCTCCTCCTCTTCCTCCATCGTTTCCTCCTCATAATCATACCCCTCCTCATCCTCATCTTCCTCCCCATCCTCCTCTTCCCCCATTCCCTCTCCTCCTCCCTCCTTCTCCTCCAACTTCCCCCTACTCCTCCTCCTCCTCCATCTCTTCTTCCTCCTCTTCCTCATCTTCCAACTGCTCCATCTTCCTCCTCATCATCCCCCTCCTCTTCCTCCTCCTCCCTCCCCATCTTCCTCTTCCCCCATTCCCCTCTCCTCCTCCTCTTCCTCCTTCTCCTCCAGCTTCCCACTACTCCGCCTCCTCCTCCTCCTCCTCCTCCTCCTCTTTCTCCCTCTTCCCCCTCCTCCCCATCCTCCTCTTCCCCCATTCCTCCCCCTCCTCCTCCTCCCATCCCTCCTCCTCCTCCTCCTCCCCATCCTCCTCCTCATCCTCCTCCCCATCCTCCTCCCCATTCCTCCTCCTCCTCCTCCTCCATCCTCCTCTTTCTCCTCCTTCCCATCCTCCTCTTCTCCCTCCTCCCCCATCCTCCTCTTCCTCCTCCTCCTCCCATCCTCTCTTCCTCCTCCCTCCCCATCCTCCTCTTCCCCCATTCCTCCTCCTCCTCCTCCTCCTCCGTGTAGCTACAAGAAGGTTATATATCAGAACGTTTTTTTTAATGGAAATGATGACACTCTTCCTCTTCCTCCTCCTCCTCCATCTCCTTCCCCTTCTCCTTCTCCTCCTCCTTCCTCACCTCCCCCTCCTCTTCCTCCTCCTCTTCCTCCTATATCTATCCTTCTTTCTCTTTTAAGAAATGAACAGAAAATAAGAGTGAATAACCATTTATTTTTATGAGAAACGATTGAATGACGATTTTTTTGGGAGTGAGAAAGAAATGAATAAAATGAAAGAAAGAAAGGAAAAAGAAGAAAAAGAAGGAAAGACAGAAAAGAAGATAAAAGAAAGAACGAAAGATAAGAAGAAATAGAAAGAAAGAAAGAAAAGAAGGAAAAAAGAGAGAACGAAAGATAAGCAGAAATAGAAAGAAAGAAAGAAAAGAAGAAAAAGAAAGAAAAAAAAAAGGAAAAGAAGAAAAAGAGAGAACGAAAGAAAACAATAGAAAGAACAAAAGGAAAAAGAAAGAAAGAAAGAATAGAAGAAAAAGAAAGAAAGAAGGAAGCTAAAAGAAAGAAAGAAAGAAATGAAAAAAAGACGAAGAAATAAATAAAGAAGGAAAAATATATATATGATGGGAGGATATCATGACAAATAGTATATTAGATGTCATGGTTTTAATTCGGGAGAAATAGTTAACGCTAATTTGAAACAAAAGGCTTAAAAGTAATGAATGTAATTTCTCTGGTGTAATAATATACGCTTTGATGTGCTCATTGGGAGAGCATGATGTCTCTATAGCACGGAATGTACACACATCTGATCATACACACACACACATACACACGCACACGCACACACACACACAAGCACACACACACACACACACACACACACACACACACACACACACACACACACACACACACACACACACACACACACACACACTTTTCTGATCACACACGCACACTTTTCTGATAACGCACACGTATACACCCACTCACAAACATACCCATAAACACGCACACACACATACTAACAAACACCCCCACCCACACCCACCCACCCACCCACCCACATACCCACACACATTTACCTCCACACCCCACACACACATACCCCTCCCCTCCCCCCACACACCCCTCCCCCTCCCAATCCTACACCCCTTCCCCCCCTCCCCCTCCCCCTCCCTCCCCCTTCCCCCCTCCCCTCCTCCCCCTTCCCGCTGTGCCTACAAGCCCATGTCTCTCTCCTGGGGTATAATGCTTACAAAAAGTATATACATTATGCATACCCTGTTTGTCATGGTGATTCGATACAGCATATCAGGTGTGAGGGAACACTGGCCATGAGGTGGATGATGGATCTGTGTGTGGATGGATGGATGTGGGTGATGTCTTACTAGCCATAAATGAAGGATATGTGAGAGGTAAGTGTGGTAGTTAAAAGTGTAGATAAGCGGAGAGAGAGAGAGAGAGAATGAGCGAGGGGGAGAGAGAGGGAGAGAGGGAGGGAGGGAGAGAGAGAGGCAGGGAGAGAGAGAGGGAGGGAGAGAGAGAGGGAGAGAGAGAGGGAGAGAGAGAGAGGGAGGGAGAGAGGGGGAGGGAGAGGGGGAGGGAGGGAGAGAGGGAGAGAGAGAGGAAGAGGGAGAGGGGGAGAGAGAGAGAGAGAGAGAATGAGAGAGAGGGGAGAGAGAGAGGGAGAGAGAGAGAGAGAGAGAGAGAGAGAGAGAGAGAGAGAGAGAGAGAGAGAGAGGGGAGAGAGAGAGAGAGGGGAGAGAGAGAGAGAGAGAGAGAAAGAGAAAGAGAGAGAGAGAGAATAAAAATAATCCAGTAGACAGAATTTATAATACCAGTTTATCATACCAGGCAATGAAGCGATGGTGGTATAGTGGTGAGCATAGCTGCCTTCCAAGCAGTTGACTCGGGTTCGATTCCCGGCCATCGCAATAACTGCTTGATTATAATTATTATTATTATTGCTATTATCATTATCATCATTATCATTATCTTCATTATCATTTTATCACCGTTACCGTTCGCATGGTCATTATCATTGTTATTTTCATTACCATTATTATTATTATCATTGTTGTTGTCATTGCCAATATTATCATTATTTATATTGTTGTTATTGTTATTATCATCATCATTATTGCTGTTGTCGTTAGTATTATTATCGTCATTACCATCAAGGATAATAAAGATAATGATGATAGACGTAGCAATAATAATAATAACAATAATAAAAATAATGATAACAATAATAGTTATAATAATTGTTATTATTATCATTACTATTATCGT
>NC_091573.1:8802270-8814770 GCF_042767895.1 Penaeus vannamei | reverse complement strand
GTTTTTTTCTAGATGCTTTCCCCTCGTCTTGCTGCTTCTGGGTTCGCTGTGTCGGAGAGAGAGAGGGAGAGGGAGAGAGGGGGTAGGGAGAGGGGAGAGAGAGAGGGGATAGGGGATAAGGAGAGGGGAGAAGAGAGATGGAGAAGGGGAGATAGAGAGGGGAAAGGAATGGAGGATGTGGGGATAGGGAGAGGGGAGAGAGAGAGGGGATAGGGAGAGGGGAGAGGGAGAGGAGGATAGGGAGAGGGAGAGAGAGGAGAGGGAGGAGGAGGAGAGGGGAGAGAGAGAGGATAGGGGATAAGGAGAGGGGAGAAGAGAGATGGAGAAGGGGAGATAGAGAGGGAAGGAATGGAGGATGTGGGGATAGGGAGAGGGGGAGAGAGAAAGGGGATAGGGAGAGGGAGAGGAGAGGGGATAGGGAGAGGGAGAGAGGGAGAGGGGAGAGGGAGAGGGAGAGGGGAGAGAGAGAGGGGATAGGGGATAAGGAGAGGGGAGAAGAGAGATGGAGAAGGGGAGATAGAGAGGGAAAGGAATGGAGGATGTGGGGATAGGGAGAGGGAGAGAGAGGGGATAGAGAGAGGGAGAGGGAGAGGGGATAGGGAGAGGGAGAGAGGGAGAGGGAGAGAGGGAGAGGAGAGGGAGAGGGAGAAGAGTGGAGAGAGGGAGAGGGAGAGGGAGAGGGAGAAGGGAGAGAGAGGGGGGATAGGGAGAGGGAAAGAGAGAGAGAGGGGATAGGGAGAGGGGAGAGGGAGAGGGGATAGGAAGAGGAGAGAGAGAGAGAGGGGGTAGGTAGAGGGGGAGAGAAAGAGGGGATAGGGAGAGAGGAGAGAGAGAGGGGATAGGGAGGAGGGGAGAGAGAGAGAGAGGGTAGGGAGAGGAGAGAGAGAGAGGGGGGTAGGGAGAGGGGAGAGAAAGAGGGAAGAGAGAGCGGGAGAGGGAGAAGAAGGGAGGAAAGGAGAAAGAAGGGAGAGGAAGAGGGGAGAAGAGAAATGAAAAGGGTAAAGGAAGAAGGGAAGAAGGGAAATGAAAAGGGGAAGGGGGAGGGAAGAGGAAGGGAGGAAGAAGGGACATATAGAGGGGAGTGGAAGGGAGGAAGAGGGAAAAAGGGAGATGAAAAGGGGAGATATAGAGGGGGAAGAGGATGGGAGAAAGAACGGAGAGCAAGAGGGGAGAGGAAGAGGGGAGATGTAGAGAGGAGTAGAAGGAGGTTAATGAAGAGGGGAGAGGAAGAAGGGAATAGGAGAGGAGGAAAGGAAGAGGGGATATATAAAGGGGAGACAAAAGGTGGAAATGGAGAGGGAATATGAGAGGAGGAAAGGAAGAAGGGAGAGGAAAGGAGGAAAGGAAGAGGGGAGAAATAAGAGGACACGAAAAGAAGGAAAGGGAGAAGAAGGGAGAAAGTACGGAGAGATCGAGATGGAGGGTGGGGGGGGAGACCTCGGCCAGATCCACCGCCTCAAAGTTGGCCAAGGAGACGCAAACAAGATCTTACTTTAGCGTCTTAAGTACGTCAGTTCTGCATCCGGTGGCGGCTCAGGACTTCATCGGCCGAGGGGGACTCTTTGCCCTCGGGGGGATTAGCCGGGGGGAGGGAGGATGTTGGGAGGAGGGGATTAGCTGGGGGGGGGGGGAGGGTTGTGTGAGGATGTTGGGAGGATGTTGGGAGGATGTGGGGGAGGGGGAGGGGGAGGGGGAGGGTTGTGTGAGATTGTGGGAGGAGGGGGATTGGCCGGGGGGAAGGAGGGGGGGGAGGGATGTGTGAGGGATGTTGGGAGGATGTTGGGAGGATGTGGGAGGAGGGGATTAAGCCGGGGAGGGGGAGGGGAAGGGTTGTGAGGATGTTGGGGGAGGGTTGTGTGAGGATGTGTGGGAGGGGGAGGAGGGGATTAGTCGTGGGGGGGGGAGGGGGGGGGTTGTGTGAGGATGTTGGGAGGCAGGGGATTGGCCGGGGAGGGGGAGGGGAGGGGGGACGGGTTGTGTGAGGATTGTGTGAGGATGTTGGGAGGAGGGGGGCTGGTCGGGGGAGGGGGGATTCGTGAGGGTGTGGGAGGAAGTGTTAAGATGTGGGAGGAATTGTGAAGAAGCGTGAGGATGTTTGGGGAATTGTGAGGATGTGTGAGGATTTATGAGGATACGCGAGGATATGGGAGGGTACGTGAGGGTGTTTTAGGATTCGTGAGGATGTATTAGGAAGTGTGAGGCATAGCAATGATGTGTGAGGATTCGTGAGGATGTGGGAAGATGTGTGAGCATATGTGAGGATTGTATGAGGATTCATGAGTAAATGGGAGGATGCCCGTGGATGTTTAAGAATTCATGAGGATATATGAGAACGTGTGAGGAAGTGTGAGAATGTGTGAGGATGCGTGAGAACGTGTGAGGAAGTGTGAGAACGTGTGAGAACGTGTGAGGAAGTGTGAGAACGTGTGAGGAAGTGTGAGAACGTGTGAGGAAGTGTGAGAACGTGTGAGGAAGTGTGAGAACGTGTGAGGAAGTGTGAGAACGTGTGAGGAAGTGTGAGAACATGTGAGGAAGTGTAAGAACGTGTTGAGGATGCGTGAGAACGTGTGAGGAAGTGTGAGAACGCGTGAGGAAGTGTGAGATCGTGTGAGAATTCGTGAGGAATTGTGAGGACCTGTGAGGATACGTGAGGATGTGTGAGGGTTGCTTCGTCCCGTGATGTGGCACAGATGCTTGTACGAAGAGCAGATGTTTGTCGGGTCAGATGGAGGGAAGGAGAGTCAGGGGTAGGGGGTAGGGGTGGGGATGGGGGTGGGGGGGTAGGGTAGGGGTATGGGATGAGGGGTAGGGGTGAGGGGTAGGGGTGGGCGTAACGGGTAGGGTGAGGGGTGAGGGTGGCGGGTAAGGGTAGGGGTGAGGGTGGGGGTAAGGGGTAGGTGTGGGGTTAAGGGGTAAGGGTAGGGGGGTGGGGGATAGGGGGTAGGGGAGTGGGGGGTGGGGGTAGGGGGTATGGAGTGGGGGTGGGGGTAGGGGTAGAGGGTGTGTGGGTGGGAGAGGGGGTGTATATGCGTAAATATATCGTATATATATATCTGTCTATCTATCTATTTCTTTATCTATCTGTAGATGTATAGATAGATTTAGAGAAATAGATAAGTAGATAGGTAAATAGGTTGCAGGCTGATAGACAAATGGATTGATAGATTAATAGATAGATAGGTTAGCAGACAGATAGATAGATAGATTAGTATATATATACATATATATATATATATATATATATATATATATATATATATATATATATATATATATAAATATAAATATATATACATATATATATATATATATATATATATATATATATATATATATATATATATATATGTGTGTGTGTGTATATATAAAGAGAGAGAGAGAAAGAGAGAGAGAGAGAAGCAGACAGAGAGAGAGAGAGAGAGAGAGAGAGAGATAGAGAGAGAGAGACAGACAGACAGATAGGCAGATAGACAAATAGATTGCTTTACACACACACACGCACAGACACACACACACAAACACACACACATGAAGTCATACTGAGGACACAGACACGCGCACATGAATCAATGTAGACATATTCTTTCAGTAATTTTCCTATATGAATAGACATGAATTATAAGAGAAATGTATGATGATGATGATGAGGATGAAAATATGATGATAATTGGGTCAATAATAGTAGTAATAATGATAGCAATGTGGTAATTATGATAAATATTATAGTGACAATAATCATGATGAAAGTATGATGATGATAGTGTAAGACGTAATGATAATCATGGTCATAATTGTGACAGAAATATAATGTTAGCAATGGTAATAATAATAGTTATGGTAATGATAAAATTGATGATGATATCAGCCCTACTTGGAGAAGTATTTGTTGTAATAATGATGACAATGAAAATAATGGTAATAATGATAATGATAATGGCGGGGGTAATAATCATGATGATAATAACAATACTGATGATAACAGTGATGACAATGAAAATAATGAATGATGACATTAATAGTAATGAGAGTATAAAAATTATAATATCAATAATGATAATGATAATGACGATAATGAACATAACAATTATAATGACAACAACAATGATAAATCATAGTAATAATGCTAATGCTAATGATAATAAGAATGATGATGGGAATGATAATGATAATGTCGACGATTATACTACTAATAATGATAATGCTAATAATTAGGATGATAATGAAAATGACAATAGCAATTATAATGATATTAATAATGATGATAATAACAACAATAATGATGATAATAACAATGGTAAGAATGATAATGATAATGATAATAATGATGATAAGTTATTAATGATACTAATACATTAACCTTACTACTGCTACTACTAACAATAACAACATAACCCACACTTTACAATAATGCACTTTTCGTCATAGATTAACCAAATTAACACACACACACACACACACACACACGCACACACTCGTGCACTCACACACAAATACATTTGTACACACACTCTCTCTCTCTCTCACGCACACACTCGTACACTCACTTACTCTCTCTCTCTCTCTCTCTCTCTCTCTCTCTCTCTCTCTCTCTCTCTCTCTCTCTCTCTCTCTCTCTCTCTCTCTCTCTCTCTCTCACACACACACACACACACACAACCAGTATAGAAGGTGATAAATGCCCCTCATACTGTGACTGACAGTAGCTTATCCACCGAGCGAATTAACCCTTTCTTGACCGATTGGGAAAAGTATGAGTCTTCAGGTGATCTTGGTAAGAAAAGAGAAAGATAGATAGAAGAACAGGAAGAAGAAGAGTAAGATGATGGAAAGAAGAATAAGATAAAAAAGGAGGAGAAGAAGATGGGGAAGAAAGGAAAGGGGAGGAGGAGGGGGAGGAAGAGGAGGAGGAGGAGGAGGGGGAAGAGGAGGAGGAGGAGAAGGAGAAGTGGAGTAGGAGGAGGAGGAGGAGAAGGAGAAGGAGAAGGAGAAGGAGAAGGAGAAGGGGAAGGAGAAGAAGAAAAAAAAGAAGAAGAAGAGGTAGAGGAAGAAGAAGAAGATGGGGGAAGAAGGAAAGGAGGAGGAGGAGGAGAAGGAGGAAGAGTAGGAGGAGGAGAAGAAGAAGAAGAGATGAGAAAAGGAATTCAAACAATAAAGAAAATAAAAGTAGGAAGAAGGAAACGAAGAAGAAAAAGAGAGAAGAAAAGAAACGAAAATTGTTGAACGAAAAAAAAAATCTCTTTCTTTTTACATTTAAGACATTGACAAGAATTAATGAAAGGTACATATCAATTGTACTTTATCTTTTAACCCGTTTTAACCCTTTTTGTACTCTGTGTTGGAGGCTAATTGTCAAGATAAGTGAGGTGTAGGTTTGGTGGAAGAGGTTGCTACCATTATGGGGGGGGGGGGGGGGTGATGATAATGGTAGTAATGGTGGTGGTGGTAATGATGGTAAGGTGATGGTAATAATGGTGGTAATATGGTGGTGGTAATAATGGTAAGGTAATCATGGTGATGGTGATGATTGTGATGATGGTTGTGGTGATGAAGATGATTATGATAACAATGATAATTATGACGATGACAATGATAATGGTGGTGGTGATAATGATTATAACAATGATAATTATGATGATGATGATGATGGCGGTGGTGATGATGATGATACTTCATAATCATTAGTGATATCATTTATTGCCATTGATATCATTGTTATATATATCAGCATCGTAAATATTGTCATTGTCAGTATTATCATTACTACCATTATCATTATCATCATTATTATTATCACCATCATCATCACCTTTATCGTCATCATCATAATCTTTATTCTTATCACTATTACCATTACCTTCTTCACATCAATAATAATAGAACTAGAAGCACTGAGAAAGCGCATACCTCCGCCAAGGCAAAAAGATCACCGACGCAATATAAATAATCACACTTAATTACACTAAAATCACCTCTTTGTCAAGGACACAGATGGCGTCCGTGTCTCCCCATCTCGCAGTTAATGAATAATAATAACAATAATGATAATAATAATAATAATAATAATAATAATAATGATAATAATAATAATGATAATAATAATAATAATAATGATAATGATGATGATGATAATGATAATAATAATGATAATGATGATGATGATGATGATAATAATGATAATAATAATAATAATAATAATAATAATAATAATAATAATAATAATATTGATAATAATAATAATAATAATGATAATAATAATAATAATGATGATGATGATGATAACAATGATAATAATAATAATAATAATAATAATAATAATAATAATAATAATAATAATAATAATAATAATAATAATAATAATAAAGATAATGTTGGGTCCTGATCATGATCCGATTCACCACCAAAATTCAATGGCATCTAAGTAAGCCTAAGACAAACCTTTGGTAAAAAAAAAAAAAATGATTGTCATCTGTTCATAATGATGATAATGATAATAATAATGGTAACAAAACAATAATAATAATAATGATAATAATAATAAGGATAATAATAATAATAATAATGATAATAATGATAAGGAGAATAATGATAATAATAATGAAAGTAATAATGATAATTGTAATTATAACAATAATAGTAATAATATTAATAATAACAAAAAAATCATAGAAAACGATTAATATATTTTGGGTTATCCAGCTACTCAACGAACAAACAAACTAACCAACACTACCAAAAGAAAAATACCAAAAAACACATTAAAAACTGAGGTAACATACTTAATATCTCAAACCTATATCAACAGCACCTGCAACTTCAAGCAACATCAGTCCTTGAAAAAAAATTGCAAAGAAAATCGATCTATTTTAATTTCTTTCGTTCGATTTTCCATTTCGATGACGTCATTGGCAAGGGTTGACAGTGACTGATTTCTTGCTTTCGAGAGCGCTCTGTCAACTTCCCGTTTTCTATGCTTCTTGGCAGGTGCGGGGGTACTTGTCTATTTTCTTCGTTAGCTTAATCATTGTTATCTTGTTCTTGTTCTTTTTGTTCTTCTTTGACTTTGCTGTTGTTGTTGTTATTGTTTATTTTTGTTTGTTTCTTTGAATATTTTGTTCACCTTCCACTTTTCAATTTTTATATATGTTGTTAAAAATGACTTGTCGACAGCTGTGATGCTATCAAACTCAGGTCAATTTCAGATAATTCTCGTTATATGACAACAAAACATTAAAAAAAATTAAAAAAACATGGATCACAGACAATTACAAATTCACAGATCCATATTATCCACGAAAATAAAAGCAAGCTTTGAGCAATAAAGCTCTAGGTCAGGCTTAGGTCAAAGGTCACCCCTTGGTTGTGGCTTCCCTTGTGCCCTATATATATAGATGGCCACTATGCAAGGCGGGCAGTTCATGTTCTTATCCTTTGGTATAATTTTTATAGTGATTCGGTAAACTTTTGGACTTTTATGATCAAACTTAAAAAAAGTAACTTCTATTTCTTTAACAATCATGAAACTAAATAATAAAAAATATATATTTATTTATCAGTCATGAAACTAAATAATAAACAAAAATATTTCTTTAACAATCATGAAACTAAATAATCTTAAAAATTATATTTATCTATCAGTCATGAAACTAAAGAATAATAAAAAAGTCTTGAACAATCATGAAACTAAATAATAAAAAAATACATTTCTTTAACAATCATCAAACTACATAAAAAAAACTTTTTGTAGGAAGTTCAAATTTAATGGCGCGAGGTATAGTGTCCTGTAGTCACGTGACTGTGCAGGTCTTAGTACAGAATCCGCAAAACGTGTAGATTGTAGAATTATACAAGAATTTTCTGTCCTGTAATAGTCTCTTTACAACATCTATTCTTTGGCTGTAACAATTTCATCCTTCTTTTTTCTATTTCATTTGTCTTTCTTTATCTTATGTTTCACTCGTTTTTATTTTTATTTTCTCTCTCTCATTTATCCCTTGCTTCTATTCTCTTCATCCTATTATCTCTGCTTACTCTTTTGTTCACTTTCTCACTTCACTTTTCTCTATCTTTCACTTTCTACGTCCTCTATTTCTCCTCTTCCTCTTCTTGTTCTGCCTCCTCCTCCTACACCTTTTGTCCCTTCTCTCTCCTCCTCCTTCTCCTCCTACAAGCTATGTTCCTGCTCCTCCCTTTCTCCCTCTTCTTCTCCTCTCCCCTCTGTTCCTCACCTCGCCTCCACCCTCTGTTCCTCCTCCTTCTCCTTCTCCTCATCTATTCCTCCACCTCTCTCCTCCTTGTCCCTTCTCGTCCTCCTTCCTTCCTCCTTCCCTCCTTCCTCCTCCTCTTCCCCTTCCTCCCTCCTCGTCCTCCTCACTCTTCCTCCCTCCTCCCTCCTCCTCCACCTTCCTCCTCCTCCCCTCCTTCCCTCTCCTCCTCCACCCTTTTCCTCCTCCCTCCTCTTTCCTCCTCCTTCTTCCTTCCCCCTCCTTCCTCCTCCCTCCTCCCTCCTACCCCTCCCTCCTCCCTCCTCCACCCTTTCCTCCCTCCCTCCTCCCTCCTCTTCCTCCACCCTTTCCTCCCTCCTCCCTCCTCCCTCCTTCCCCCTCCTCCTCAAGCCTGTCAGGAAAACAGCCCAAGAAGTATTAGTCCGCCATTACTCAGGTGATAACACTAAGCATGTCCTCCGGCTTGTTAATTACTCATTTGGATGAGACTAATTGCCAATTAATCACCGAAGCCTTCCTTGCCCGTAGGGGGGGGAGGAGGGGGAAGGGAGAGAGGGGAGGGGAGGGGAGGAAGGGAGGGAGGGCAGGGGCTAAGGGGAGGATGGGAGGAGGGAGGGGAAGGGGGAAGGAGAGGAAGGAGGGGAGGTAGGGGAAGGAGGGAAGGGAGGGAGGAGGGAGGGCTAAGGGAGGGAGGAGGAAGGGAGGAGGTAGGGAGGGGGAAGTAAGGGAAAGGAGGGAGGTAGGGGAAGGGGGAAGGGATGGAGGGACGGGAAGGGGGGAGGAAGGGAGGTAGGGAGGAGGAAGGGAGGGGAGGAGGGGAGGGGTGGGGCTAAGGGGAGGAAGGGAGGAGGTAGGAGAAGGGGGAAGGAGGGGAGGAGGGGAAGGAAAGGGTTAAAGGAGGGAGGGAAGGGGAAGGAGGGGTTAAGGGAGGGAGGGGAGAAAGGGGGAGTAAAGGGAGGGAGGAGGTAGGGGGGAAGGGGGAAGGAGGGTTAAGGGAAGGAGGGAGGGGAAAGGGGAGGGAGGAGGTAGGGGAGGGGGGTGGGGGAAGGAGGGGGTAGAGTAAGGAAGAGAAAAAAGGAGGGGGGGGGGGAGCGGAAGAGTGGAGGGAAGATGTATTTGGACAATAATACTTTTTTCTGTAAGTGGAAAAGGAACGAGAAAAAGTACATAAGTTAAAGAAGAACGTAACAGTATTAACAGTCAAGATGATTAAATAACAATGTTGATAAGGATGGCTTATAATGGTTGTGATAATAATGGCAATATAAACTGCAAGATTACATGAAGAAGGGGGGGAGGGGGGGGAAGGTCACGTTTTCGGGGAAATCTGTCGGCATTTCCGGGTTGTATAGCGTCGAACATTTCAAAGTTTCAACCACATTTCACAACTCCAACAATTTTAATCCTTCTCTACACAAGGAAAGAATTACTCACAACAAAATACTAATAACTATGTATGTATCTTTTATCATATTTCTTATATAATAATTTTCAAGCCCTGTTACATAACACGGAATTATCAAACAGAAAAGCAATGGAAAATCCCGCCAATTTTTCCTTCCCTTTTCACCAACCATTGAAAAAATAAAACAAAACCGAACCCTTGAAAATAAAAATGATAAATCCATAACAGTCCCGAAATGAAAAGAAACATAAAAAAAAAAAAATAGACCGATAAGAAAAAAAAAGAGAGAAAAAAAAGAAAATGTCACCTTTCGTACGTGTCCTGCGGTCTCTATACTTACGATCAATCATCAAAGAATATATTGCCCATTAACTAAGGTCCGTAAAATGTGTATATCATACTGTAGAGCGGAGAGGGGGAGAAAGGGAGGAGAGTGGGGGAGGGAGGGAGGGAGGGAGTAGGGGGATAAGGGAGAAGGGGAGGGAGGAGGGGAGTGGGGGGGGGATAAGGGAGGGAGGGAGAGGGAGGGGGAGAGGAGGGAGGAGGGAGAAAGGGAGTGTAAGGGAGGGAGGGAGAAGGGGAGTGGGGTGGGGTGATAAGGGAGATAAGGGAGAGGGGGAGGGAGGGAGGGAGGATAAGGGAGAGGGAGGGAGGAGGGAGAGAAAGGGAGTGGGGTGGGGGGATAAGGGAGGAGAGGGAGGGAGGGAGGGAGGGAGGGAAAGGGAAAGAGGGGAGAGGGGGAGAAGGGGAGTCGGATGGGGTGATAAGGGAGGATAAGGGAGAGGGGGAGGGAGGAAGAGAGGGAGAGGTGGAAAAAGGGAGGGGGATAAAAGAGAGAGGGGGGAAGGAGGAAAGAAAGTGGATAGAGGAGGGGGAGGGAAAGGGAGGAGACAGGGGAGAGGAGGTAAGAATGGGGAAGAAGGAGGAGGGGGAAGAGGAGAGGAAGGCGGGGGAAGGTGGGAGGGGAGGGGAAAGGGCAAGGGGAGAAGAGGAGAGGAGGGAAAGAAGGAATAGGGGAGGGTAGGGGAAGGAAAGAAGGGAAGGGGGAGAAGGGAAAGAGAAGTTGAGGAGGGAAGGGGTAAGGACAACAAAGAATGAAAGAAAGGGTAAGGGGAGAAAGAATGGAAGAAAAAGAAAAGCGGATGATAAAGAGAAGAAGAAAAAAAGCAGATAATAAAGAGAAGAAGAAAATAAAAAGAGAAATTAAAGTGAAAGAGACAACAGGAGAACCCACAATCAAAAAATAGATAAATAAAAAAATAAAACGAACCAAAACACCATTAAATAGTCCAAAAATTCGCACCCCCACCAAAAAAAAAAAAAAAAAAAAACTCGAAAAAAACCCTCCGTTTTCTATGATCCGCCGCGTAACAAGAAAGCCAATTTATCGCCGATTCCCCCCCTCCCCCCACCACACACCCCCACCCCACCCCCAACCACTCGAAATGGTCAGGGAGGAGTCCAGTCAGTCTCTCTTAATCCGCATAAACCCCTATTTTCATAAGGCAATTTCTCAGCGCGCCATTGGTCACTCCGCGTGAGGTATTTCAGGGCAGGGGATGATCAGCTGGGGGTTGTGAAGGGTTGTGGTTCCTGGGATTCGGGTGAAAGAGGGTTGGGCGGGTTTGGGTTCATTGGTTGGGGGTTGTAGTTGTTGTTTGTGTGGTTATTATCATTGTTAATTGTTATTGTGATCGTTATTATGATTTTTGTTGTTGTTATACATACATACATACATACATGTATACGTACATACATACACACACACACACACACACACACACACACACACACACACACACATATATATATACATATATATATATATATATATATATATATATATATATATATATATATATATATATATATATATATTCATATATATATATATATATATATATATATATATATATATATATATATATATATATATATATATATATATATGTGTGTGTGTGTGTGTGTGTGTGTGTGTGTGTAGTATGTACTAGTGTGTGTGTATATATATGTGTGTGTGTGTATACATATATATGTATACACACACATAGAGAGAGAGGGGGGGGCACACAAGACGATATAGTATATTAGTGTATGAAGGCGGGATGTGGAGAGGGAGAGGAGTGGGGAGAGAGGAGGGGAGAGGGAGAGAGGAAGAGAAAGAGAAAGCGCTAGAGAACTGGATAAGAGAGTGTAGACAGGGAGAGAAAGAGAGGGAGATAGAGGGAAGGATATCGTATAGGGTGAGAGAGAGACAGACAGAGAGGGAGATAGAGAGAGAGATAGATAGATAGATAAAGAGAGAGAGAGAGGGAGAGAGAGAAAGAGAGATAGAGATAGAAAGAGAAAGAAAGAGAAAGAGAGAGAGAGAAAGAGAAAGAAAGAAAAAGCCATCCATCCATAGAAACAAACCGAGAGAGAGCCACACAGGTGTCACGTCCAACCCAACCTGTCACTCACTGCCAATCAAACAGGTGGATTCTTGTGCGGTCGCCCTCATGAGATATGCTGGTACCTCATCGCCTCCTCATAATATGTTCCTAATGAGGGCTTTTATTTCACTATTTTTATATGTTATTTAATTGTCTATACATCGGATTTATCATTTCTTTTTGTTTTTTCTTTCTTCGTTTCTTTAATTTTCTCTAATTCCAGTTTACTTTTATCTAAATATTATATATATCCATGGTCTATGCGAATAAAGAGAAGATATGCTATTGCTGATTCCCTTCCCCTACAATGTAAAAAATGAAAAGAAAGGAATATAAAAACGGGAAAAAAAGAAAAATTATTAGACATTTTCTGAAAAGAGATCTTTTGTGTGTTCGCGGGGGAGGGGTTAAGGAAGGTGGGGGGAAGGGGGGGGCGTGTTG
>NC_091573.1:8787270-8792270 GCF_042767895.1 Penaeus vannamei | reverse complement strand
GGAGAAGGAGGAGGAGGAGAAGAAGGAGGAGGAGGAGGAGAAGAAGAAAGAGGAGTAGGAGCAGCTTGTACGAGGAGTAGAAAGAAAGCAGAGCAAGGAGGAGAAGAAGAAGGAGGAGGAGGAGGAGGAAGAAGGAGGAGGGAGGAGAAGAAGAAGGAGGACGGAGGAGGAGAAGAAGGAGGACTGAGGATGATGACAACAACAATGATGATGATGATGAATTAGAAGGAATGATGATGACAACAATGATGATGACCATTTATTATTGCAATATGATGACAACACAGATGATGATGATAAAAGAAATGTAATAGAGTGTTTATTTATGATGACAACAAATAACAATGATGATGATGATGATAATGATGATGATGATGAGCAACAAGGATGATGATGATGATGAGCAACAATGATGAGGGAGGATGAGAAGAAATGACGAGGATGAGCAATGATGATGACATGATATGATAGATATAAGTAGAATAACAATGATGATGAGAAGAAAGATGATGATGATGACAACAATGATGATGATGACAACAATGATATTAACAAAATGTTATTTATTATTATGACAACAATGATGACGATGATGATGACAACAATGATGATGATGACGATGATGATGACAACAATGATGATGATGAGAAGAGAATAATGATGATCAAGCGAGGCGAACAACAACAATGATGACTATAAAGAAGAATGAGCAATGATGACCATATTTATTAACAATGATGATGACAACAATGATGATGATGAGCAACAATGATGATGATGAGCAACAATGATGAGGTGATGAGAAAATGATATATGATTTAAAGATGACAATGATGAGGAGGATGATGAGAAGGGAGGAGAAGAAGAAGAAGGAGAGGGAGGAGGGGAGAAGAAGGAGGGAGAAGAAGGGAGGGAGGAGGAGAAGAAGGAGGAGGGAGGGAGGAAGTAAGGAGGAGGGAGGGAGGGGAGGAGAAGGGAGGAGAAGAAGGAGGAGGAGGAGAAGAAGGAGGAGGGAGGAGAAAAAGGGAGGAGGAGAAAAGGAGGAGAGTGAGGGAGGGAGGAGAGAGGAGGAGGAGGAGGAAGAAGAAGGAAGGAGGAGGAGGAGAAGAGAAGAAGGAGGAGGAGAAAAAGAAGGAGGAGGAGAAGAAAAAAGAAGAAAAGAAAAAATGAACAAGCCAAAGAAGAGGAAGAAGAAGGGAGGAAGAGAAGAAGGAGGAAGAAAGAAAAGAAAGAAAAAGAGTAAAACAAAGAAACCGAAGAGGAAAATAAAAGAGAATAAAAGAAAGAAAAAAAAGAAAAAAGAGTAAAACAAGAAAGTTCAAAAGCAAAAAGCAAACAAACAAAGAAACAATAAAAAACCCGACCCCTTACACATCAAGTCATAAACGTTGATCTAAAGACCCTGTCACACTAGCTCTTTTTCCGTCAATTTGTGGGGTTCCGTCTGAACTTGAAGGCCCTGTCACACTAGCTCTTTTTCCGTCAATTTCTGGGGTTTCGACTGAATTTGAAGGCCCTGTCACACTAGCCCTTTTCCGTCAATTTCTGGGGTTCCGTCTGAATTTGAAGGCCCTGTCACACTAGCCCTTTTTCCGTCAATTTCTGGGGTTTCGACTGAATTTGAAGGCCCTGTCACACTAGCTCTTTTTCCGTCAATTTGTGGGGTTCCGTCTGAATTTGAAGGCCCTGTCACACTAGCCCTTTTTCCGTCAATTTCTGGGGTTTCGACTGAATTTGAAGGCCCTGTCACTAGCTACTTTTTCCGTCGGTTGAAAGCGAGGTTAGTCTGATTTTGAAGGCCCTGTCACACTAGCTCTTTTTCCGTCAATTTCTGGGGTTCCGTCTGAATTTTAAGGCCCTGTCACACTAGCACTTTTTCCGTCAATTTCTGGGGTTCCGTCTGAATTTTAAGGCCCTGTCACACTAGCACTTTTTCCGTCAATTTGTGGGGTTCCGTCTGAATTGGGCTTTCACTCGAGATCGTCTACAAAGGAGACGCCTCCCAGACCAAGACAGTTACGACCAATTTTCCGTCTGACCAATTTTAAAATATTGATCTTGTGCTATTAATAAATTGGATAGGATGAGTGAATGTAAACATAAGCTATTAATGTTTTAGAACATTCAGTAACTATAATATACATCATCATACTTCTTTAAAATAATGTATGTATAACCAGAAGAATGGTCTGATGAGTCAGGACCTCACTCCGATAGCGCCATGTTTGTTGACATGAGTTTTCCTTAGGAGTTCATTCGGAGCACAAAGTGGCGGAAAAAAAGTGCTAGTGTGGTAGGCCCTTGCCAGTGTCAAAATACATCGACCATAACCCTCTTTTAAATTTGTACTCATTTTTCGTTTGTGTGTTTTTGTTTCGTTTGTATATCTATTTTTTCGTTTGCATTTTTTTGTTTTTATGATATACTTTGTTTCTTTTTTTTATATTTCTTCTATTGTATCTATTCATTTCATTTGGATATTTATTATTTTTTTATTTACTTTCATTTACACAATTTCTCTTGATGCTTATCTCTTATTTTTTCTTTTTAATTTATCTTATTTATAAGCACCTTGCTACGCCAATTGCTTGGCCTGCGACGCTTGCCCTTTCTCTCGCGGGCGCTTCCAACACACACGCGCGCATGCATACAGGCACACACACACAAAACACACACACACACACACACGCACATATATATACATAAATATCTACATATACATAAATATATACATACACTCACCCGAACATACACACAAACACACACAGACATACACGCACACATACACACACACATATATATATACATATAAATATTTACATATACATAAATACACACACACACTCACACGAACATACACGCAAAGGACACACACACACACGCACAAGCGGCTCGTTCCACGCCCACCGCGGGACCAAACAGAGACGGAGATGGGCGGGCGACGAGACAAGCCTTTCTCACGTTCCGGTTCTGTGAGTCAGCCGGGACCGGGAACCTCTTGCGAATCCGACTCAGGTGACCGTCGCACCGCTCACCTAACTAGGAGAACACACCCACCTAGCCAATCGTTTTCACAAACCCGACCCCTTACACATCAAGTCCGAAACGTTGATCTAAAGGCCCTGTCACACTAGCTCTTTTTCCGTCAATTTCTGGGGTTCCGTCTGAATTTTAAGGCCCTGTCACACTAGCACTTTTTCCGTCAATTTCTGGGGTTCCGTCTGAATTTTAAGGCCCTGTCACACTAGCCCTTTTCCGTCAATTTCTGGGGTTCCGTCTGAATTTGAAGGCCCTGTCACACTAGCCCTTTTTCCGTCAATTTCTGGGGTTTCGACTGAATTTGAAGGTTTCGTCACACTAGCTTTCTTTTTCTGCCTAATTTGTGGGGTTCCGCTTCTCCGAATTTGAAGGCCCTGTCACACTAGCCCTTTTTCCGTCAATTTCTGGGGTTTCGACTGAATTTGAAGGCCCTGTCACACTAGCTCTTTTTCCGTCAGTTTGTGGGGTTCCGTCTGATTTTGAAGGCCCTGTCACACTAGCTCTTTTTCCGTCAATTTCTGGGGTTCCGTCTGAACTTGAAGGCCCTGTCACACTAGCTCTTTTTCCGTCAATTTCTGGGGTTCTGTCTGAACTTGAAGGCCCTGTCACACTAGCACTTTTTCCGTCAATTTCTGGGGTTCCGTCTGAATTTGAGGCTTTCCGCAAGGATCGTCTACAAGGGATCAGCTTCTTCCGGATTAGTTTGTTTACATAACGTCACTGTCTGACCAATTTCCGTGTTGATCTTGTGCTATTAATAAATTGGATAGGATGAGTGAATGTAAACATAAGCTAGTATTTTAGAACATTCGTATATACAATATACATCATCATACTTCTTTAAAATAATGTAATATGTATGAGAATGTTCGTGCGATTCCCGGGACCTCACTCCGATAGCGCCATGTTTGTTGACATGATTTTCATAGGGAGTTCATTCGGAAACGCAAAAAATTGGCGGAAAAAAGTGCTAGTGTGATAGGCCCTTATAAAGTGTCCGAAACTACGCTCGACTACGCAACCCTCTTTTAAATTTGTACTCATTTTTTCGTTTGTGTGTTTTTGTTTCGTTTGTATATCTATTTTTTCGTTTGCATTTTTTTGTTTTTATGATATACTTTGTTTCTTTTTTTTATATTTCTTCTATTGTATCTATTCATTTCATTTGGATATTTATTATTTTTTTATTTACTTTCATTTACACAATTTCTCTTGATGCTTATCTCTTATTTTTTCTTTTTAATTTATCTTATTTATAAGTTAATCACAATGCCAATTGCTTGGCCTGCGACGCTTGCCTCCTTTCTTCTGGGCGCTTCCAAAATATACACGCGCGCATGCATACAGGCACACACAAAACACACACACACACACACACGCACATATATATACATAAATATCTACATATACATAAATATATACATACACTCACCCGAACATACACACAAACACACACAGACATACACGCACACATACACACACACATATATATATACATATAAATATTTACATATACATAAATACACACACACACTGAATGATAATGCAAATAGACACACACACACACACACAAGCAGCTCGTTCCACGCCCACCGCGGGACCAAACAGAGACGGAGATGGGCGGGCGACGAGACAAGCCTTTCTCACGTTCCGGTTCTGTGAGTCAGCCGGGACCGGGAACCTCTTGCGAATCCGACTCAGGTGACCGTCGCACCGCTCACCTAACTAGGAGAACACACCCACCTAGTCAGTCTTTTTCACAAATGTCTTCTCAAAAAAAAAAAAAAAAAAAAAAAATCCGAAGTCCTGGGGAAATGCGATAATTATTTTGATACATAAAAAGGAGATAAAAGATTTTAAAAAAATATCGACCCATAAGCCTCCTTTCAGTTACAAATTGTTCACGAAAGTCATCACAGCTCGCATCTCTGACAAGTCTGGATTCTAACCAGCCTAGAGAA
>NC_091573.1:8764770-8769770 GCF_042767895.1 Penaeus vannamei | reverse complement strand
TCCTCCCTCCCTCCCCTCCCTCCCCTCCCTCCTCCCTCCCTCCCTCCCTCCCTCCCTCCCTCTCCTCCCTCCCTCCCCTTTCCTCTTCCTCCCTTCCTCCTTCCCTTCCTGTCCCTCCCCCTTCTCCTCATCTCCCTTTTTCTCTTTTATCTCCTTTTCTCTCTTACTTTTCCTACCACCCATTTTCAAGGATGAAAAAAGGCTTTGCGTTATCATCGATTCTTTTCCCTTCTCCTTCTTCCAAGTATTTAGTGGAAGGGAGATCGATAGAGAAGATAAAAGGGAAATAGCCGGTGTGATAGAGATAGAGAGAGACAGAAATGTGTATGGGGGCACATATGCATACCATATATGTATATACGGATACGAGCAGACAAAAATACACAGTCACACACACATACGCATACATAAAACAAACAATACATCACACACACACACACACACATACAAGCAACACAAAACACACTCACACACATGTACACACACGCAACACAAGACACACACTCACACATATGCATACACACACACACGCAACACAAGACACAACAAAAAACACACACATGCCCCCCCCCACACACACACATATACAAAACGCTCTACTCCCCACCTCCCACCCCACATAACACCCCCCTCCTCTTTACAATCCGCCCCCTTCCTCCAACACCCCCCCCAAAAAAAATAATAATAATAAATAAAATAAAATAAAAGGAACACCCAAACCACAGACATCCCCCAGCCATCGAATCCCGCCGTGTCAGTGTCATATCCCTCTCAGATCTCCCCGGCAACTGTCATGGATAAATCAAGCCAAGCGCCCCGCCCACAGAGTCATTATCAACAATTAAAACAATTACGGGGAGATTAGCGAAAAGGAGGTGATTGTAGGGGGGCGTGGGGAGAGGAGGAGGAGCAGGGGTAGGGGAGGGAGGGAGGGGAGGAGGAGGAGGTGAGAGGGAGGTGGGAGCTAGGAGAGGAGGAGAGAGGGAGGAGAGGGGAGAGAGGACAGGACAGGAAGGGGGAGGGGGGCAGGGGAGGGGAGGGCGGGGGGGGGGGCGGGGAGGGAAGGGGGTTGGGAGGGGAGGAGAGGAGGAGGAGGAGGGGGCGGGGAGTAAGGGAGGAGGAAGATGGAGAAGGGATAAAGAGGAGTGGAGAGGGGAGGTGGAGGGGAGAGGGACTGGGAGGCAAGGAGGTAGGGAAGAGGGGGAGGGGAGGAATAGGTTGGAGGAGAGAAGAGGGATGGGGGAGGGGAGGAGGGAAGGAGGAGAGAGAGAGGAGAGGGGATGGGGAAGAGAGTGAGAGAGGGTGGAAGAAGAGAGAGAGGAGGAGAGAAGAGGGAGGGAGGAAGGAAGGAGAGGAGGAGAGGAGAGAGGTGGAGAGGAATAGGAGAGGGAAGGGATGGAGAGGAGAGGAAAGGGAGGGGGGAGGAGAGTGTGGAATGGAAATGGAAGAAGGTCAAGGAGGAAGAGAAAAGGAGAGAAGAAAACAGGCGTAGAAGAAGGAGGGGTATAGGGAAAGGGAAAAAAAGAAGGGAGAAAGAGAGAGAGGGGATAAGGGAAGAAGGATGACTAAAGGGAGATGAAAGGGGGGTGGAGAAGAAGGGAGGAGGAAAAAAATAAGGATTAAAGGAAATCGAAGACAAGAGGGGGGGGGGGGGGAGTAGATGCAAGAGGAGGGAGGGGGCAAAGGAGGGAAAGGAACAGAAAGAGAATAAAGAAGAAGAGGTGGAGGGGAAGGAGAGAAAGAGGAATGTGTATAAGATAAAACGAGAAAGAGAAAGAAGGGGAAGGAAGGGAGAGAAGTGAGGAGAAGGAAAGATGAGGGAGAGGAGAAGGAAGAGAAGTGAGGAGAAGGAAAGATGAGGGAGAGGAGAAGGATAGGAGAAAGAGAGGAAAAGAAGAGGAGAAAGAAAGAGGAAAAGAAGAGAAAGAGAAGACAAAGAGAAGGAGAAAAGAAAGGAAAAAAGAGGAAGAGGAGAAGAGAAAGAGAAGACAAGAAAAAAAGAAATTAAAGTAGAAAGAGAAGGAAAGGAGAAGGGAAAGAGCGAAGGAAGGGAAGAGGAAGAAGAAGGAAAATCGAAGGAACGCAATTAAGGGTTATTGTCGCTTGCTCTCTTCAAACTCTTATTAGGAACAAGAGAGCAAAATTTCTGTGTCGGAGGATGGAACGAAGAGGGAAGTGACGGAGGCAAGAACAAAGGACAAAGGGAAATATAGACAAGAGAGAGAGAGAGAGAAGGGGGGGGTGAAAGAGAGGGGGAAGGGGAAGGGGGAGGGAGAGGAGGGAGAGGAGGGAGGGAGGGAGAGGGAGAGGGAGAGGGAGAGGGAGAGGGAGAGGGAGAGGGAGAGGGAGAGGGAGAGGGAGAGGGAGAGGGAGAGGGAGGGAGAGAGAGAGAGAGAGGAGAGAAAGAGAGAAGAAAGAGAGAGAGAGAGAGAGAGAGAGAGAGAGAGAGAGAGAGAGAGAGAGAGAGAGAGAGAGAGAGAGAGAGAGAGAGAGAGAGAGAGAGAGAGAGAGAGTGAGAGAGAGAATGAGAGACATAGGGAATGAGAGACATAGGGAGAGAGAGAGAGAGAGAGAGAGAGAGAGAGAGAGAGAGAGAGAGAGAGAGGGAGAGAGAGAGAGAGAGAGAGAGAGAGAAAGAGAGAGAGAGAGAGAGAGAGAGAGAGAGAGAGAGAGAACGAATTTGACAGAGAAAGGGGGAGACAGACAGAGAGAATGAGAGAGAGAGAGAGAGATAAATAGATAGATAGAGAGAGGGGGGAGGGGGAGGAAGGAGAAAGTACATTTCAAAACCTGCATAGAAAGAGGAAAAGATGAAAGGGAAGCTCAAAAGAAAAGAGGTAAAAATCGACGAAGATGAAAAGAAAAGGAAACAATACAAAAGGAAAAAAAAAAGAAAGAAAAAAAATATATAAAAAATATGGATATTTATTCTTCTCGTTGATAACAATGCCCCAAAAAGACGAAAATTCTTATTATTTGTCCTTTATTTTTTCCCAAAATTCGCTTACAAAACCGTGAAATATGAAAGTAATTGCTTTTCATAACAGGTGGGCAAGTTGTTTATATATTTATTTCTCTATTGAGCTGTTTATTCTTTTATTTATCTGTCTATTTGCTTGTTTATTCTTTTATTTATTTGTTTTATTTATTCATCTATTTATATTCTTATTTACTCTTTTATTTATCTATCTATTCATCTATTCATTTATTTATTCATGTATTTTTTTTATTTATGTATTCTTTTATTTATTTATTTATTCTTTTATTCATTTATCTATTCATCTACTTATTCTTTTATTTATCAATCTATCTATTCATTTATTCATTCTTTTATTTATTCATCTATGTATTTATTTATTTATCTTTTATTTATTTTTATATTTATTTATTTATTTATCTATATACTTCTTTATTCCTTTGTTTATTCATCTATTTATCTATTCATTCTTTTTTATTTATCTATCTATTTGTTTATTCTTTTATTTATTTATCTATTTATTCACGTAACTAACCAAGGAAGGGTGTAGGGGGTCCTTAAGTCCTTTATTTATCCTTTATTTATCAACTTTTTTCTTGGCTACGATTATCAAAAAGAGAAGAAAAGAAAAAAAAATGAATAGAATAGAATAGAAAGAAATAAACAGAGAAAAAAAATGAAAAATAAAAATAGATAGATCAGAAAAGTAAGAAAACAAACAAAAAACAACAACAACAGAAAGTAATGGAAAAGAGAATAGATAGATAAAAAAGTAAAAAAAAAAAAAAATGAATAGATAGATAAAAAAAGTAAAAAAAAAAAAAAAAAAAAAACATAAAAGTAAGGAATTAATAAAAAAATAGATAAAAGTAAAAACAAATAGACAAATAAATGAATAGATAAATACAAAAAAATCAATAAATCTAGTTTACTGTCTTTATTTATTTGTTATTATAAACATTCGTATGGCTAAAGCAATCGCAATATACCTTTATTCCATCTTATTTCTATTTCCATTTACAGTTATTATTTCTTTTTTTATGACTATCACGATCTCCGTCTTGAATAGTGAGAGGAAAATGGCACACTTGAGTTTTTTTGTTTTTTTTCTTGGTCTCTTTTCAAGATGTAATTTCACTTCTTCAGGGATGTCCAATAACGTCAGTCTGTTGCGTCAACGTTTTCAGAAAGATTTCTTTGCTTATTTCATGTGATAATCTTTATATCTATCTATCTATTTATTTTATCTATCTATCTATCTTTCTATCTATATACTCGTCTATCTATCTATCTATCTGTCTGTCTATCTATCTATCTTTCTATCTATCTATATATCTATCTTTCCATCTATCTATCTACCTATCTATCTACCTGTCTATCTATTTGTCTATCTATCTATCTATTTATCTATATATATATACTCGTCTATTTATCTGTCTTTCCGCGTGTTTTGGAATTATTTATTGCATTCAAGTTACCAGTTTTTTGTTAATTTATATTTTAAGAACTGCTGTACTGTTTGTTGTTTACAAAGGAATCTCTTTTCACTTTGAAAGTACTTAAAACAACAGTGTTTTATATATATATATATATATATATATATATATATATATATATATATATATATATATATATATATATATATATATATATATATATATATATATATATATATATATATATACGGCAATTGGGCTCCCTCTGCAAGACTTCTCTAACTTAAGTCTCGTTTTCTTCGATTCAAAGAAAACGAGGACTTCCAAAAAGATGCCAGAATCTTTGAAGTATTTTCTCGTTATTATTTCCTGTACTTTTTCTTTTCTTTTCTTTTCTCCTATTTTTCTATGTTCTTTTTTCCCTCTGTTCTTCTATTTTTCTCATGTCGTCGGGAATATTTGTGACCCTTTACTCCGTATAGTTTCAGGAAAAAAATAAACAAACTGGCAACTCAACGTAGCCTTCGGAGTACCTCGATTCACCAAGTTTAATTGAGGAAAAAATGGTAAAGTGGCGTTGAAGTCAG
>NC_091573.1:8744770-8754770 GCF_042767895.1 Penaeus vannamei | reverse complement strand
ATATATTATCCAAGCTCCTTCATTCACTCCCTCCTCGCGTGGCGGAAGTTGAATTATCAACAGACAGATATCCGATTGCAATAAATTCAGGAAGACGAGAAGAAGCTATCGGATCCATCGGGTGCCAAAGTGCCGCGGTGGCACCCTTTTTTTAGGGCAATTTATTATGGTGTCGGTTTCCGTTTTTTATTATTGCTGTTGTTGTTGTTGTTATTATTTTTGTTTTTATTATTATCAATATGATTATTATTACTACTGTTATCATTTTCTTCTTATTATTATTATTATCATTATTGTTATTATTATCATTATTATTATTATCTTCATTTTCATTATTATCATCATTTTTATTATTACTATTATTACCATTATTATTATTATTTCCATTATTATTATTATTACCATTATTATTATTATTATTATCATTCACATTATTATTATCATTATTATTATTATCATTATTATTATCATTGTTATCATTATCATCATTATTATCATCATTGTTATTACTATTATGATTATCATTATTATTAGCATTATTATTATTATTATTATTATTATTATTATTATTATTATTATTATTATTATTATTATTATTATTATTATTATTATTATTATTATTATTATTATTATTATTATTATCATTATAATTATTATCATTATTATCATTATTATTATTATTATCATTATCATTATCATCATAAGCATTAATATTGTTTTATTGTTATTATCATCATCATCGTTATTATCGATGTGAAAAGTGTCACCGATCATTTCACTTTGATTTGTTAAATCTATCTATCGATCCATCTATCTAT
This sequence comes from Penaeus vannamei, assembly GCF_042767895.1. Taxonomy (NCBI): domain Eukaryota; kingdom Metazoa; phylum Arthropoda; class Malacostraca; order Decapoda; family Penaeidae; genus Penaeus; species Penaeus vannamei. Next base: position 8,753,952 of record NC_091573.1, on the reverse strand, counting down.
CTATTCATCTATCTATCTATCTATCTATCTATCTATCTATCCATCTATCTATCCATCTATCGATCTACCTATCTATCCATTTATCGATCTACCTATCTATCCATCTATCTATCTATTAATCTATCTATCTATCCATCTATCTATATACCCATCTATCTATCTATCTATCCATCTATCTGTCTATCTATCCATCTATCCATCTATCTATCTATCAATGAACCGTATTCATGTTGACAACTGTAGAAAAGGTATGAATGAGAATGAAGATATTCACAATACAAGACCAATATATAATCTCTCTCTCTCTATCTATCTATCTAACTATCTATCTCTCCTTATATCTATCTATCAATCCATCTGTCTATCTATAAATCCATTCATCTGTCTGTCTGTTTGTCTATCTGTATATCTTTCTATCCATCTATCTATCCCTCCCGCCCTCCATCTATCTATTTCTACTATCTATCTATCTGTCTGTCTACCTATTTATAAATTTATCTATTTACCAATCCGTAAATCTATCTATATATCCATCTATCCATCTATTTATCTATCAATTTATCTATCTATCCATCTATATATCTATCCCTCCATCCATCTATCTATCTATCTTTAATCTCACTCTTTTTTCACAACTCCCTCTACCCCCCCCCCGCCCCCTTCCACCTATCTTCCCTCTTTCTCCGTACCAACCCTCCCTCCCCCGCCCCCCCCTTCCCTCTCTCCCTTTTAAACCAACTTGGCAAAAGGTACTCCCATCACCCCCCCTCCCCCTCCCCCTTCCCCCTCCCTCCTCCCCCTCTCCTTATCCTTATCTCGTCTCCAAACGCGCGAAATTCTTCTCCTCCTCCCCTCTTCTCCCCCCCTCCCCCCCTTCCATATACGCCGCTTCCCCCTTTCCGTTTCGCTTGATAATTATAGTAGGGCCATAAGGTCGGATTTCGCTTGAAGCTCTCGGCCCGGTGGAATCTCGAGAATGGGGTTCGTGTGTGTTTACAACGAGGGGTTTGAAGGGTTTTGGGGAGTTGAGGGGAAGGGGGATGAGGGGAAGGGGGGAAGAGGGGAAGAAGGGAAGAGGGGAGGAAGGGGAAGAAGAGGGAAGGGGGGAAGAGGGAAAGAGGGGAGAAGGGACGAAGAAGAGGGATGAGGGGAGGGGGGGAGGAGGGGAAGGGGAAGAAGAGGGAAGGAGGGGAGAGGGAAAGAGGGGAGTAAGGAAGAGGGGAAGTGGGGGAAGAGAGGGAAGGGGAAGAAGAGGGAAGAGGGAAGGGGTGAGAGGGAAAGAGGGAAGTAGGGAAGACAGGGAAGTGGGGAGGAAGGGGAAGAAGAGGTAAGAAGGGAGAGGGGAAGGGGAGAAGGAAAGAAGGGAGTAGGGAAGAGGGGAAGTGGGAGGAAGGGAAGGGGAAGAGGAGAGAAGGGACGAGGGGAAAAGGGGAAGAGAGGAAGGCAATAAGGGGTGAGGGGAAGGGAGGGAAAGGGGAAGAAGGGGAGAGGGATGAGGGAAGAGAGGAAGGGGAAGAGGGAAAGGGGAAAATTGACGAGGAAAGAGGAAGAGGAAGAAGAAAAAAGGGGAAGAAGGGAAGAGGAGGAAAGGGAAATGAATGAGGGAAAGAAAGGAGGGTCGAAGTAAAGGAGAAGGAGATGAGGGGGGAAAAAGCAAGGGGGGGGGGGTTGTAGGGGAAGGGGTAAGGGAAAGGGGAAAGGTGAATAGACAGAAAATAGATCAAGAAGAGGGGAAAGGGAAAATAAATGAGGGGAATAGGGAAGAGGGAAGGGGAAGAAGAAGGAGGATGGAGAAATGGGCGGGTTAGGTTTTTAGAGGGTTGGTTTTGGAAGGGTATGGTGCTGACACGAGAGAGATATATTGTAGACAAATTGATAGATAGAGATCTAAAAAGAGATAGACTAGCATAGAAGATAGATAGGAAAGAGAAAGAGAGATAGAGAGAGAGAGAGATAAGAGAGAGAGAGAGAGAGAGAGAGAGAGAGAGAGAGAGAGAGAGAGAGAGAGAGAGAGAGAGAGAGAGAGAGAGAGAGAGAGAGAGAGAGAGAGAGAGAGAGAGAGAGAGAGAGAGAGAGAGAGAGAGAAAGAGACAGACAGACAGAAAGAGAGAGAGAGAGCGAGAGAGATTGAAATTGACAGATGGATAGATAAGGAAGATAAATAGATAAAGAGAGATAGATAGCGAATGTCTTTTCTTAGCCATACTCCAAAAAGTTGTAAATTCTTAGTTGTAATTTGGAGAAAATAATTCGACACTTAAGATTTTGAGTAAAGTTGATGTCTCGATTTGCAATATCAATATTCAGAGCAATTCTTACGTGCAACATTCTGCAATAAGTCTTCGAGAAGTTTCCACCGATTACGTAGAGGAGAATCCGATTTCTCATGCAAGATATAGCATTTATTTTGTCTGTCTGTATTTTGGCTTTTATATCGTCTTATCCTGTGAGATATGGTGAGATTTTTTTTTCTCTCCATTTTTCTCCCTTTCTTTCTCTTTTCTTTCTCCTTTTTCCTCTTTTTCTTTCCCTTTGTATCTATCATCATAATTCTTGGAGGTTTCTCTACATCTTTGATTTTCTCAGTGATGAAATATTACAAATATCTCTATATCTTTCTCTCTCCCTATTAACGCTCCTCTCTCTCTGTCTCTGTCTCTCTCTCTCTCTGTCTGTCTGTCTCTCTCTCTCTCTCTCTCTCTCTCTCTTTCTCTGTCTGTCTGTCTGTTTCTCTGTCTCTCTCTTTCTCTGTCTGTCTGTCTGTCTCTCTGTCTCTCTCTCTGTGTCTCATTCACTCTTACCGTTTCCCATGTCTCCCCCCCCTCCATTCCTATCTCTCTTTCTCTCTCTGTGTCACTCTCCCTCTCTCTCTTTCTCCCTTGAATAGATACACCGTTAAAAAGTCATAAAAACAACAACAAAATCTACCCCTCTGTCTCCTCTCCCTCCTCTCCCTCCTCTCCCCTCTCGTCCCATCCCTTCTCTCTCCCCCTTATATCCATCTTACGCCTATTTATCTACCTGTCTCTCTCTCTCCCCTCCCCTTTCTACGCATTTTTCTCCTCCAGGTATTTGGTTCCTTTCGGCCTTCGCTGAGTTTACAAGGTCGAGCACATTTTTGGTCTTTCGAAATGAGTGCGAGAGTGAGAGGGGGAGGTGGGGGAGGTGGGGGTGGGGGGGGAGAATGGGAGGGGGAGGTGGGGGTGGGGGGAGGTGGGGGTGGGGGTGGGGAGAATGGGAGGGGGAGGTGGGGGTGGGGGGAGAATGGGAGGTGGGGGTGGGGGGGAGAATGGGAGGGGGAGGTGGGGGAGGTGGGGTTGGGGGGAGAATGAGAGGGGGAGGTGGGGGTGGGGGTGGGGGAGAATGGGAGGGGGAAGTGGGGATGGGGGGAGAATGGGAGGGGGAGGTGGGGGTGTAGGGTAGAATGGGAGGGGGAGGTGGGGGTGGGAGGGGGAGAATGGGAGGGGGAGGTGGGGGTGGGGGGGGAGAATGGGAGGTGGAGGTGGGGATGGGGGGGGGAATGGGAGAGGGAGGTGGGGGTGGGGGGAGAATGGGAGGGGGAGGTGGGAGTGGGGGGGAAAATGGGAGGGGGAAATGGGGGTGGGGGTGGGGAGAATGGGAGGTGGAGATGGGGGGAGAATGAGAGGGGGAGGTGGGGGTAGGGGGGGAGAATGGGAGGGGGAGGTGGGGGTGGGGGTGGGGGTGGGGGGGACAATGGGAGGGGAGGTGGGGGTGTGGGGAAAATGGGAGGGGGAGGTGGGAGTGGGGGGAGAATGGGAGGGGGAGGTGGGGGTGGGGGGAGAATGAGAGGCGGAGGTGGGGTGGGGAGAATGGGGAGGGGAGGTGGGGGGAAAATGGGAGGGGGAAATGGGGGTGGGGGGAAACTGAGAGGGGGAGGTGGAGGTGGGGGGAGAATGAGAGGGGGAGGTGGGGGGGGGGGGAGGTGGGGGTGGGGGTGGGGGGGAGAATGAGAGGGGGAGGTGGGGGTGGGGGGAGAATGAGAGGGGAGGTGGGGTGGGGGGAGAATGAGTGGGGGAGGTGGGGGTTGGGGGGAGAATGAGAGGGGGAGGTGGGGTGGGGGGAGAATGAGAGGGGGAGGTGGGGTGGGGGGAGAATGAGAGAGGGGAGGTGGGGTGGGGGGGAGAATGAGAGGGGGAGGTGGGGTGGGGGGAGAATGAGAGGGGGAGGTGGGGTGGGGGAGAATGAGAGGGGGAGGTGGGGGTTGGGGGGAGAATGAGAGGGGGAGGTGGGGGAGAGGGTGGGAGAATGAGAGGGGGAGAATGAGAGGGGGAGGTGGGGGTGGGGGGGGGAGAATGAGAGGAGGTGGGGGGTGGGGGGAGAAATGAGAGGGGGAGGTGGGGGTGGGAGTTGGGGAATGAGAGGGGGAGGTGGGGGTGGGGGGGAGAATGGGAGGGGGAGGTGGGGTGGGAAGGGGAGAATGAGAGGGGGAGGTGGGGGTGGGGGGGAGAATGAGAGGGGGAGGTGGGGATAGGGTGGGGAGAATGGGAGGGGGAGGTGAGGGTGGGGGAGAATGGGAGGGGGAGGTGGGGGTGGGGTGTGGGGGGAGAATGGGAGGGGGAGGTGGGGTGGGTGTGGGGGGAGAATGGGAGGGGGAGGTGGGGGGGTGGGGTGTGGGGGGAGAATGGGAGGGGGTGGGGAGAGGGAGATAGGTGAATGGGTAAATGGATGGGGTGATATATGGGTAGGGAGGGAGAGAGGGAGGGAGGTAGAAGGAGGAAGAGGGAGGAGGAGAGGGTGGGGGGGAAGAGGTGGGAGGGAGAGAGAGAGAGATGGAGAGGGAGAAGGTGAGGGGAAATGAATAGAAAGAGAGAGAGAGAGAGAGAGAGAGAGAGAGAGAGAGAGAGAGAGAGAGAGAGAGAGAGCGAGAGAGAGAGAGAGAGAGAGAGAGAGAGAGAGCGAGAGAGAGCGAGAGAGAGCGAGAGAGAGCGAGAGAGAAGAAAGAGAGAGAGAGAGATCGAAAGAATGAGCGAAAGAACGAGCGAAAGAACGAGAGAGACAGAGAAAGAGCGAAAGAGACAGAAAGAAATATCACGAAAAAAAGAGAGAAAACAAGAAAAAAAACAAAAACAAAACAAAAATAGTAAGAAAACAGAAGAGAGAGAAAAAAAAGAAAAAAAATATATATCGCAGTGTTGCAGACCAAGAGAAGAATAGACACAAGATTGACTTCCTCAAGTGAAGCTGAAAAGTCTGCACATTTTACAATAGAGGATGAGAAAGGGAAGAGAAAGAATATGGATAAGAAGAAATAGCGAAGATGGAGACGAAGGAGAGAAAAAGAGGAGAGAGGAAAAAGAATGATGACAATAGAAGAGGAATAACAATAAGAAGAAATAACGAAGATGAGAATAAGGGAAGAGAAAGAATATGGATAAGAAGAAATAGCGAAGATGGAGACGAAGGAGAGAAAAAGAGGAGAGAGGAAAAAGAATGAGAATAAGGGAAGAGAAAGAATATAGATAAGAAGAAATAGCGAAGATGGAGACGAAGGAGAGAAAAAGAGGAGAGAGGAAAAAGAATGATGACAATAGAAAAGGAATAACAATAAGAAGAAATGGCGAAGATGGAAACGAAGGAGGGAAGAAGAGGAGAGAGGAAAAAGAATGAGAATAAGGGAAGAGAAAGAATATGGATAAGAAGAAATAGCGAAGATAGAGACGAAGGAGAGAAAAAGAGGAGAGAGGAAAAAGAATGAAAAGAGAAGAAGAATAGCAAGAAGAAGAAATAGGGAAGGAGGAGACGATGATGAGAAAATAAGGAGAGAGGAAAAAAATGATGATATGAGATATTGAAGAAGAAGACGTAGAAAGAGGAAGAAGGAAGAGGAAGAATAAAAAAAAGAAGAAACGTCAAAGAAGAAAACGGAGATAAAGGAGTGAATAGTAATAATAAGAAGGAGAAGAAACACCGAAGAAGATGAAGGGGAGAAAAAAAGGAAAGAGGAATAAGAGGAAATATTGAAGAAGAAGACGAAGGAAGGGAAAGAAGGAAGAGGAATAAGAAAATTAAGAAGAAATATTGAAAAAAAGGACGAAGAGGGGAAAAGAGAGAAGAGAAGTCAATCAAAACAAACAAACAAACAAAAACAACAACAACAAGACGAAGAGGAGAAAAGAAAAAAGGAGAAATAAGAAAAAAAAGAAAACGAATGGGATAAAAGAGGAAAGAGGAATAATAATAATAATAATAATGGGAGAAACGAGGATATGATAAATGTTGAGAATAAGGGACGAGGATATGATAAATGTGGAGAATAAGGGAGAATAATGATAAGATACTAGACTGAAGAACTGTAAATAAAACGAAAATGAGGAAGCGGACGAAAGTAGAAAGAAAAAGATAAAAGGAAATGAATAATAATAATAATGCACAGCAAAGAGTAGAAGTAGAAAGGAGTAAATATTATAAAGATATTGCTAATGACAGATATAATGATAATAATAGTAATAATGATGATTGTGATAATAGTAATGATAATGATGATTATGATAACAGTAATGATAATGATGATAATGATTGTGATAATGATAATAAAAGTAATGATAATAATAATAATTATGATAATAAAATATATAATCATTACAATAATGATGATAATGATAATAGTAATAATGGTAATGATAACAATAGTAACAGTAACGATAACAATAATAGAAATAACAATAATTACCTAGGGCTTAGTAGTTTTAGTAGCATGAGTAGAAGTGCTAATAGTAGTTGTAATAGTAGTTGTAATAGTAATAGGTAGTAGTAATAGTAGTTGTAGTAGCAGTAGTAATAGTAGTTGTAGTAGTAATAGTAATAAGTAGTAGTAATAGTAGTAGTAATAAGTAGTAGTAATAGTAGTTGTAATAGTAGTAGTAATAAGTAGTAGTAATAGGCAGTAGTAACAGTAGTTGTAATGGTAGTTGTAGTAATAGTAGTAATAAGTAGTAGTAATAGTAGTTGTAGTAGTAGCAGTAGTAATAGTAGTTGTAGTAGTAATAGTAATAAGTAGTAGTAATAGTAATAAGTAGTAGTAATAGTAGTTGTAGTAGTAGCAGTAGTAATAGTAGTTGTAGTAGTAGCAGTAGTAATAGTAGTTGTAGTAGTAATAGTAATAAGTAGTAGTAATAGTAATAAGTAGTAGTAATAGTAGTTGTAGTAGTAGCAGTAGTAATAGTAGTTGTAGTAGTAATAGTAATAAGTAGTAATAATAGTAATAAGTAGTAGTAATAATAGTAGTAATAAGTAGTAGTAATAGTAGTTGTAATAGTAATAGTAGTAGTAAATAGTAGTAATAGTAGTTGTAGGAAAAGTAGTATTATTAATCATCTTCACTATAGCCTTTATTCAAATCATAATTACCATTACAAATATATGTAAATTATTCTTATTTTATCTATGTCCATATTCTTATCACTACCTCTAATTATTGCCATTCTTGCCATTTGCATCCCTGCTATTACCATTACTATTACCAAATCGATAATCCTAATCATTATCAACATAATTATCAAGTACAGTCTAATTTGGATCAGACGAAAGACCTTGAAGTGGAAAAGGTCAGAGGTCAGGAATTGAGATTGAATTATTATTAGCATAGAAGAACGACACTCCAAGAGTTCAAATATTTAGGAAATATTATGTTAAATTTAATTATAAAAGCCATTGATATCCATCTTCATTATAGCAACTATTATAATTTTTGTTGTTATTATCATCATCATTGTTATCGTTATCATCATTCTCGTTATCATTCTTATTGGTGTTATTATTATCATCATCATTATTACTCTTATTACAATAATAATAATATTATCATTATTCCTATCGTCATAATAATTAACGCTGTTATTATCATTATCATTGTTATCATTACACACACACACGCATATATGTGTGTGTGTGTGTATATATATATATATATATATATATATATATATATATATATATATATATATATATATATATATATATATATATATATACATATATATATATATATATATATATATATATATATATATATATATATATATATATATATATATATATATATATATATATATATATATATATATATATATATATATATATATATATATATATATATATATATATATATATATATATATATATATATATATATATATATATATACACGTATGTGTGTGTGTGTGTGTGTGTGTGTATAGCAGTAGTAAAGTTATTAGTAACCAAATAACCCTTCACAATCATCATAAAAAAAATCCGGAATCGACCGTCCGTCAATCAAACTCATTCCCATTCCCGCCCATTCCCGCCCATTCCCGTTCATTCCCGTTCATTCCCGTACAGTAACATTCCGATATTCCAATCTCCCTTCACGCCTCCTGACCTCTCCGGCCCTTAATTACTCCCTTCCATCGCCATTTACTGCTTTTCTCTAAACTTAATTACCGTGTAACACTCTCCGTAATCATCTTTTATTACTTGGGATAAGTTCCTTTTCTGGATTTTATCACCTTTGGCGACTTTTATTACTATTTGGCGATTCCTTTTTTTGGTATGTTTTTTTTTTCTTTTTCTTTTTTTTTTTGCTATTGGTGTTTTGAAAATGTGTGTAGTTTGTCTATATTTCTCCAATTTTTTTCATTCTATTTTTTTTTAAGTTATTGTTTATTGTTATTCATTTTTATCCTTTATTCATTTTCATTTTCTTTTTCTTTTGTTATGTTTCATTATTTTTTTATTCTTGTTATTATTTTATAATTATTTCTTTTATTTTCTTATCTATTCATTCATTTATCTCTGAGTATTCATATCTTTCTCCATTTTCTCCGTAACTTTTGCGTTTATTTATTCATTTATTGCGTTTATCTATTCATTCTTTTTCGTTTATATCCATTTTTGTGATTTTCTATAATTCATTTACGTCACTGTACTTCACTCAGACTAATTAATTTTCATATCTTACCTGCTCGTTTGCTGCTGATCACCTTCTGAAGGACTTCAAAGAAATAAAACAAAAACAAAAAACAAAAAACAAAAATATAGATTGATAAAGGTAATAATGATGATAATAAAAAGATAATGATAACAATGATAATAATAACATGATGAAGACAATAAGGATGATTGTAATGAAAATAATAATGATAATAACAACAATAATGATAATAATAATAACAGAAACAATA
>NC_091573.1:8717270-8739770 GCF_042767895.1 Penaeus vannamei | reverse complement strand
CCTCAAAAAAAAAAAAAAAAAAACTCCACCTCTAAAAAAGAAAAAAAAAAACACCTCCCCTACAAAAAAAAAAAAAAAAAAAAAAAAAAAAATCAGAATTCCCCCTATTTCACCCGCCGTGTCATGTGGCACCGGCGGGTTCTGACACTCACGTTGTTTAGGAGAGTCCCAGGGTTCACGTAGAAGGAACTGGGTGAACCTGATCCACCCAGGGTTCGCATCAGCTCCTCTTTCTCGCTGTCAGCTGGTGGGGGGGGGGAGAAAGAACAGGGGGAGTGGGGGGTGAGAACCTGTTATTTGTGTGGGGGGTGGGGTATGGGGTGGGGGTGGGGGGGTTGGTTGTGGGGAGGAGAGGGGGGGTTAGAGGGTTGGTGATAGTTGGGTGGGTGGGAGAGGTGGGTTGGGGGGAGGAAAGGGAGGGGGTGTGTTGGTTGGAGGGAGAGAGGGGGTGGAAGGGGGGGGGGGAAGGGAGTGGTCTGGTCGGTGTGAGAGGACAGGGTGGGGAGGGGGTGGGGGAGGACCAGATAGTGGAAGAGGGAGGGAGAGAGTGAAGGAGGGAATAAAGGAGTGAAGGAAGGAGGGAGGGAGGGAATGAAGGAAGGAGGGAGTGAGGGATTGGTCACAGGGGAGAGGGTAGGAAGAGGAGAGAACAGGCTGGGTGCGGGGGTCGGGTGGGTGGTGGGGAGGGGGTGGAATGGGGAGGGTTGGTCGGTTGGACGGAGGGAGGTGGGGGGGGGGGGGGGTTATTGCACTAATATCAACATATTTTTTCAAAATAAAGTGAGATAATAAGTGTGAAGGAAGAACGTGGATAAGAGTTTGAGGAACATAAGAGAGAGAGAAAGAGAGAGAGAGAGACAGAGAGAGAGAGAGAGAGAGAGAGAGAGAGAGAGAGAGAGAGAGAGAGAGAGAGAGAGAGAGAGAGATAGAGAGAGATAGAGAGAGAGAGAGGAGAGAGAGAGAGAGAGACAGATAGATAGATAGAGATATAGATAGAGGGAGAGAGAGATAGAGAGAGAGAGAATCATATAGACAGAAAGAGATGGGACATAAATACCGATAATGACAGAGAGTTGAACAGACAGACAGGGAATGAAGAAAAGAAGAAAAGGAATAAAAAAGGAAAAAAAAGAAAAAGACTGAAAATAGAAAGAAGACTAGGAAGGAGAAGGAGCAGAAATAGATGAACAAGTAAATGAAAAGAAGAAGAAAAAAATAAGAAAAATAAGAAGAATAAGAGCAGGAGGCAGGAGAAGAGAATAAGAATAAGAAAATGGATAGTAAGAATAAAAATATGAATAAGAAAAGGAATAATAAGAATGAGAATAAAAATAATAACAAGAAATAACATAAATAATAACAAGTATGAAAATAAGAACAAGAAATGGTATAATAAATAGTATGAGAATAAAAAAATAAACAAACAAGAAAAGGAATGATAAGAGTGAGAATAAGATTAAGAATAATAATGGAGAATAAGAGTATATAACAATAAAGATAAGAAACGAAAGAGAGAGAGAGAGAGAGAGAGAGAGAGAGAGAGAGAGAGAGAGAGAGAGAGAGAGAGAGAGAGAGAGAGAGAGAGAGAGAGAGAGAGAGAGACGAGAGAGAGAGAGAGAGAGAGAGAGAGAGAGAGAGAGAGAGAGAGACAGACAGACAGAGAGACAGACAGAGAGAGAGAGAAAGAAAGAGAAAGAGACAGAGAGACAGCGAAAGAGACAGAGTACCAGACAGAAAGAGACACACACAAAAAAGACAGGAAATCACCATGGTTGACGCAGACGATGGTGTGCACGTCGTGGCTGTCATGAGCGTCCTTGAGCGGGCCCGCGTACAGGATCTCAGCGCCGCTCTTCCTCCGCCTGTTCCTCTTCGCCACCATCACGCCCACGCCCACGCACGTCGACACCGCCGCGATCACGCCCATCAGGAGCACCACGAAGGGCGTGATGGAGAGGAGCGTGTTGTGGGCGTGGGAAGAGACGACCTTGTGGGCGGAAGCAGAGGAGGCGGTGTAGGAGATGGTGACCGGTGGGCTGGTTCCTCGGCTGTTGGCGGCCGTGACCGTCATCAGGTACGGGACGTCGACCTTCAGGCTGAGGGCGAGGGGAGAGGAGGGGAAAAGAGGGGAGAGGGGGAGGGGAAGGGGAGATGAGGGGAGAGGGGGAAGGAGGGGAGATGAGGGGAGAGGGGGAGAGAAGAGAGGGGAGAGGGGGAGGGATAGGGGAGAGGAGAGGGGAAGGGGAGAGGAGAGGGGAGGGGGCGAGGGGGAGACGGGGGAGAAATGGGGGAGATGAAGGGAGAGGGGGAGGGATAGGGGAGAGGAGAGGAGAGGAGAGGAGAGGAGAGGGGAAGGGGAGAGGGGAGCGGGTGGCAAAAGGGAGAGTGGAGGGAAGAGGGGTGGGAAAAGCAGAGGGGTAGGGATAGGGGAAGGAAGAAGGAAGGGAAGAGGAGAGGGGAGAGGGGAGGGAAGAGGGGAAGGGATAGGAGTGGGAAGGAAGGGATAGGAGAGAGAAAGAGAAGAGAGAAGAGGGAAGAGAATATAGGAGAGGGGAGGAAGGAGGGAAGAGAAAACAATCCATATTAATGTGATACACAAACACTCGCTTCAACAAACGTTCTTCCTTTAAAACGAAAAACTCACACGAACAAACGTTAATACGAAGAATACTTTCTTAAAAGAAGTAAACTTGAACTTAAAATTACTTTTACACAATCTATAAAATAAAATATACTTCAAATATTCTTAGAAGTAGACTTATACTTAAAAGAAGTAAACCTATGAATGTGAAAGGTGAATGTTGTCTGTTTAGCGCGGATGTTCATGTCGCAAGGAACAAAGTATGGCAATGTGGATACGAATGTGGATACTTATGTTATACGGAATACTTGAGTTTGTGCGGATATGAAAGTTAAAGGGGAAAAAAAACTTTGGTGCGGATCTTAAAGGGGAAACGTTTGCTGACCTTTATCTTTGTAGGGAAAGAACGTTGGTCAATGCGATGTTTTAATCTTAAGAGGAGAACGTTTGTTAATGTTGACGTTTATATTAAAGGGGAAATTCATTAGTTGGTATAAACAAGAATGCTAAAGGAAAAAAATATAAACACCAAAGATTAATAATACAAACAAGCAAATGAACAAGGAGATAACAAAGGAAAATAAACAAGGCGAAAACAAAGGAAAATAAACAAACAAAAAACAAAGAAAAACTAACAAACAAGGAAAAACAAAGAAAACAAACAAACATGGAGAAAATAAGGAAAAAACAACAAGAAAAAAAAGAGAAATTACAAACTAGAAGAAAAAGAAAAACAGACATACAAGTCAAACTCAAATAAAAACAATCAAGAGAAAAAACAAATAAAAACAAACAAACATTGAAAAACAAAGGCAAACAAACAAGGAAAAACAAAGGAAAACAAACAAGGAAAACAAACAAACAAGGAAAATCAAAGGAAAACACACAAGAAAACAAAAAAAACAAACAAACAAATAATCAAATAAACAAGTAGACCCCCCCTTCCCCATCCCCCTATCCTCCCTCCCTCCCACCCCCCCACTCCCCGTCCCACCCACCCACCTACCCCGTGATGATGAAGAAGGGCTCGGGGGCGTGACTGAACTCCTCCAGCAGCTCCTCCTTGGCCGCCTGCCGCACCTCCAGGTTGAAGGTCTGCTCGAGGCCGCCGTCCCACCCCGGCAGGCACGAGAGCACCACGTAGGTCGCAGGCATCGAGGAGTTCCTGTCGGCCTCGCAGGAGGATACCGCTTCGGGCTTGGCTGTTGGGGTGGGAAGAAGAGAAGGGGGGAAGGGGGAGGAGGGGGGAGAAGGGTGGGGTGAGGGTGGGGTAGGAGGGGGGAGGGGGAGAGGGGTGGGGGAGAATGGGGTGAGGGAGGGAGGGAGGGAGGGAGGGAAGGAGGGAGGGTGGAGGATGGAGGGGCAAGGGGTGAGGAGGGGGAAAGGGGGGGAGGGAAAGGGGGAAAGGAAGGTTGATCAATGGTGTTGAGAGTGTTTGGCTTTTGCTATCTATCTATCTATATATCTAATGGGTACTCAATGGCAGGTAGGGATTGGCTATCATTCTATATATCTTTTAACGGTGGGGCTTTATTATCATATTTATCATATTATCATATACCTAATTATATCTATTTATCATATGATATTATTTCTAATTATGCCGATTTATTATAATGTCATATCTATCATACCATCATATCATATCACTTTTTTCAACTTTGGTTATCATTTTTTAAAGCCCTAAACAGTGGGCATAGAATGATGAAGCAACGTAATGTTACGGTACCCGTCCTTCCCAATAAGGAGGCAACACTACGCCATCTATAGTTTAAAGAGGGAACTATTTTACATTCTTTCCGAGACGTCGAGGTCGAATAAAGAATATATTCCTAGTCTGTCGTGGTAGTGATGGATGCTGGGAGAGAGTGTGGTTTGCAAAGAATGAGACTGTGAGTGTGGTTTGCAAAGAATGAGACTGCGAGTGTGGTTTGCAAAGAATGAGGCTGTGATTGTGGTTTGCAAGGAATGAGATTGGGAGTGTGGTTTGCAAAGAATGAGATGGTGAGTGTGGTTTGCAAAGAATGAGACTGTGAGTGTGGTTTGCAAAGAATGAGACTGCGAGTGTGGTTTGCAAAGAATGAGGCTGTGATTGTGGTTTGCAAGGAATGAGATTGGGAGTGTGGTTTGCAAAGAATGAGATGGTGAGTGTGGTTTGCAAAGAATGAGATGGTGAGTGTGGTTTGCAAAGAATGAGATGGTGAGTGTGGTTTGCAAAGAATGAGATGGTGAGTGTGGTTTGCAAAGAATGAGATGGTGAGTGTGGTTTGCAAAGAATGAGATGGTGAGTGTGGTTTGCAAAGAATGAGATGGTGAGTGTGGTTTGCAAAGAATGAGATGGTGAGTGTGGTTTGCAAAGAATGAGATGGTGAGTGTGGTTTGCAAAGAATGAGATGGTGAGTGTGGTTTGCAAAGAATGAGATGGTGAGTGTGGTTTGCAAAGAATGAGACTGTGATTGTGGTTTGCAAGGAATGAGATGGTGAGTGTGGTTTGCAAAGAATGAGATGGTGAGTGTGGTTTGCAAAGAATGAGGTGGTGAGTGTGGTTTGCAAAGAATGAGATTGGGAGTGTGGTTTGCAAGGAATGAGATTGGGAGTGTGGTTTGCAAGGAATGAGATGGTGAGTGTGGTTTGCAAAGAATGAGATTGGGAGTGTAGTTTGCAAAGAATGAGAGTGAGTGTAACCTACAAAGAATGAGACTGTGAGTATGGTTTGCAAAGAATGAGACTGTGAGTGTGGTCTACAAAGAATGAGACTGTGAGTGTGGTTTGCAAAGGATGGATTGAAACTGGAAGCTAGGTGTGCAAAGAATGGATGGCGCTAACGATGGGACACCTTGTTTGTTTTTTCTTTGATTGATTGTTTAGGGAAAGCTCTAGGCAGGGGTGGGGGCAGGGGTGGGGGGGAGGTGGCTGACTCACCAGGACTCTCCTAGATTCATTAAGATTCACCTCCAATCACCTGACATAGGTTCTTGACAATCACTTACTTCCGACATCCAAATCATGACAGGGACTTGACTTCTGAACCCACGTGCGGTCACAAAAAAAAAAATAATAATAAAAAATAAAAACGTGTTTGGTCATTAGAACATGTCTTGTCTGTCTGTCTCTGTCTGTCTGTGTGGATGTATGTTTGTCTAATCGGATTAAATTATCGTTTTGTCTCTTCTTTTATTTCGCATTCTCGCTTCCCCCTCTCATTTTTTCTCCTTTCGTGTTTTAATCATTCTTATCTGCTTCTCATCTTCCATCAGTCTACAACACACACGTGCACACAAACGCAAACACACACACACACACACCTCCTCCCCTTTCACCCACCCTCCACACATACATCTACCCCCACCCCACCCCACTTCCCCCTCCCACCCACCCACCCCTCCCTCCACCCACTTCCCTCCCTCTCACCCTCCCTCCCCCACTTCCCCCCACCCTCCACCTCCACCCCACTTCCCTCTCCCACCCTCCCTCCCCACTTCCCCCAATCCCCCAATACTCCACCCCACTTCCCCCTCCCACCCTCCCTCCCTCCCCACTTCCCCCTTCCACCCTCCCTCCCCCACTCCCCCACAACCCCCCACCTCCCCCCAACAACCCCGGCCAAACCCCCTCCCTCCCCACTTCCCCCTCCCACCCTCCTTCCCCACTTCCACCTCCCACCCTACCCCCCCCTTCCCCCTCCCTCCCCACCACCCCCAACTTCCCACCTCCACCCCACTTCCCCCTCCCACCCACCTTCCCCGCTTCTCCCTCCCACTCGCCCACCCTCCCCGACTTCCCCCTCCCACCCACCCTCTCTCCCCACTTCCCCCTCCCATCCTCCCTCCCCACTTCCCCCAACCCCCACCTCTACCCCACTTCCCCCACCCACCCTCCCTCCCCACTTCCCCTCCCACCCACCCTCCCTCCCCCCTCCCACCCACCCCCTCCCTCCCCAACTTCCCCTTCCACCCACCCTCTCCCCACTTCCCCCCAACCCCCTCCCACCCTCCCCACTTCCCCCCAACCTCCACCTCTACCCTCCTTCCCCACTTCCACCCTCCCTCCCACCCCTCCCTCCCCACTTCCCCCTCCCACCCACCCTCCCTCCCCCAACCCCCACCTCTACCCCACTTCCCCTTCCACCCACCCTCCCCACTTCCCCCCAACCCCCTCCCACCCTCCCTCCATCCCCACTTCCCCCCCAACCTCCACCTCTACCCTCCCTCTCCCTCCCACCCTCCCTCCCCACTTCCCCCTCCCCCCACCCCCACCTCTACCCCACTTCCCCTCCCACCCACCCTCCTCTCCCACTTCCCCCTCCCACCCACCCACCCTCTCCACCTCCACCCCACTTCCCCTCCCTCCCTCCCACCCTCCCCCTCCCACCCACCCACCCTCCCCACTTCCCCCAACAACCCCCCCCTCCCTCCCCACTTCCACCCTCCCTACCTCCCCCCACTTCCCCCCAACAACCCCCCTACCTCCCCCCCACCAACCCCGCCCAGACCCCCACCTCCACCCCAACAACCCCGCCCAAACCCCCAACTCACCCGCAGGCACGACGCTGAACACGCACGGCTTCCTCTGCCTCCCGACGTCGTTCACCGCCCAGCACAGGAGTTCCCCGAAGTCGTGGTGCGTCTGCGGGGTGTACCTGACGATGCTGCTCCTGCCGCTGCTGCTGGAGAGGTTGAGGGCCACGTCGACGACCCCCGTGGAGGTGTTGACCGCCCATCTGTTTTTGGGGAATGGGAGGAGAAAGAGGAGGAAGGGTGAGTGTGAGTGTGTTTTTTTGTTTTTTTTTATGTATGTTTTCTTAGCGGTGTGTTTCGTGTCTCGTTCTGTATCTCCAACTTGTACCTGTATCTCCAACGCCCCACCTGCATCTCCAACAAGCCACCCGCATCTCCAACATCCCACTTCTTACTTGTATCTCCAACATCCAACCTGTACCTGTATCTCCAACATCCAACCCACCTGCATCGCCAACATCCAACCTGCATCTCCAACATCCCACCTCTTACCTGTATCTCCAACATCCAACCTGTATCTGTATATCCACCGTCTCGTTTCTAAGTTAATTCATTTACAGAATGAGATTAGACAAAATATTCATCAAGTTTCCTCACTTTTCTCCAAGAGAGTGAAAAGACATGAGCCGCCATCTTGAAATGATATTACACAAGGACAAAAGTTTTCATTTTCCGAGAGTTCCTTGTTTCCATCTTTTGGCGAAGAAGAGAGGAAAGAAAATGAAGAATTAGAAGGGAGAAGAAAGAAAATAATCAAGGGAATGATGATAATGTGGGGAATAAAGATTAGTTGGGAGTGAGAAGAGTACATTTCTTGGTGAAAGGAGTGGGATGCAGATCAGAGTAAAAGTAAAATAAGGAGGATGAGAAGATAAAGAAGTAGAAGAGAAAGAAGAAAAAGATGATGATGAAGAAGAGGATGACGAAGAAGAAGATAAAGAAGAATAAGAAGAATAATGATAAGAAGAAAATAGAAAAAGACGCAACACAGAAAAAGAAGAAGGAGAAAAGGGAGAGGAGGGGGAAAGGAGGAACAAGAGAGAAAATAAAAATAAAAATATTAGAATTAAAATTCTAAAATTTTAGAAGTAGTAGAAGTACAACGACGATAATAATTAGAACAACAATAATATTATTAATAATAATGATACTACTACTATTAATGATAACGATAATAACAATAAGAATAATAACAATACTACTACTAATAATGATAATAATAATAATAATAATAATAATAATAATAATAATAATGATAATAATAATAACAAAAATGATAATTATAATCATAACAACATAAGCATGATTATCACAACAACAACAGTAACAACAAATACTACTTCTAAAATTACTATCACTGCCACTACTACTAGTACCGCTACAACAACAATAACTACTACTGTTACTAGTACTATTTTTACTACAATAATTACTACTACTACTGCTTCTACATTAAAAATACTACTATTATTACCTTCAATACTATTACTACTACCACAAACACTACAACTACTACAACCACTACAACTATTATAACCACTACAACTACAACTATAACCACTACAACTACTAATATAACCACTACAACTACTACTATAACCACTACAACTACTACTATAACCACTACAACTACTACTATAACCACTACAACTACTACTATAACCACTACAACCACTGGAACAACTACTATAACCACTTCCACAACTACTACAACCCCTACAACTACTTCTTTATCACAACTACTACTACAACCACTACAACTACTGCTACAACCCCAACACTTAATACTTTATCACCACAACTACTACTGCAACCACTAAAACTACTACTTTAACCCCTACAACCACTACTTTATCATCACAACTACTACTACAACCCCTACAACAACTACAACAACCACACAGACAATTGACACCTCTCCTAATCAAGATGAAGCCCAAACGCCCCTTACCTGAACATCGTGGGCGCGGGGTGGGCGTGGACGTGGCACGGCACCTGCAGTTCCTCGTGCCTCGCTGCGCCGTACACCTCGTGCTGACCCTGGGCGCACGTGGGGGGGACTGGGGGGAGAGGGGGAGAGGGAGAATGATGATAATGATAATAATAATAATAATGATAAGGATAAGTATAAATATAATCATTATTATCACAACTACAACAATAATTAAAAAAAAACTACTTATAAAATTACTATCACTGCCACTACTACTGCTGATGGTGATGAATTTGTTTTTATGATGGTTGTGATGTTTGTTTCATTTCTGTTTTTTTTCTCTATTTGTTTGTTGTTTGTTTCCATACTTTCTTATTTTATGTGCTCTCTAATCTTTCGTTGTTGGTTTCTCTTCTTTCTCTGCTTTCTCCCTTTTGCTTCTATCCTTCTTCTGTGCCTCCCTACCTTCCCTCCTTTCTATCGATCCTTTTATCACACACATACACACAATACCCACACGCACACACACACACTTTACCCCACCCACCCCCACAATACCTACACAAGCACACACACAATACCTAAACGAACACACAATACCCACACACACACACACAATACCCACGCAAACACAATACACACCCACACACACAATATCCACGCAAACACAATACACCCACCCACACACACAATACCCACGCAAACACAATACACCCACACACACACACAATACCCACGCAAACACAATGCCCCCCCCCCTACACACACAAACACACACACACACAATACCCACACAAACAATGCCCCCCCCCACAAACACAATACCCACACAAACACATCCCACCCACTCCACACACATAAACCTGTCATAAACATGAATTCTACTTGAACATTTGAACATCTGATCCCTATTTGAACCTTTTATTCGCTGAAGGATAGGAAGGGCGACCAATTCCTTTCTATCCCGACTTTGACCCTACAACGCTGATGCCGGTACTGTCACAAATAAGCCGATTCTCCAAAGAAAGCAAGCAAGAAAGTAAGAAAGATAGAGAGAAAGGGATTAAAGAAGTAAGAAATATAGAGAGAAAGGAATCAAGGAAGGAAGATAGAGAGAAATTAAGGAAGGAAGAAAGAGAGACAGGAATTAAGTAAGGAAGATAGAAAGAAATTAAGGAAGGAAGAAAGATAGAGAGAAAGGAATTAAGGAAGGAAGGAAGATTGAAAAGAAAGGAGGGAAGAAGATTAGAGAGAAAAGAAAGGAGGGAAGAAGATTAGAGAGAAAAGAAAGAAAGATAGAGAGAGGAAGATAGAAAAATTGAAAGAAAGGAGGGGAGACAGAGAAAAAGAAAGAACGATCATTAGAAAAAAGAAGGAAGGAGTTAAAATTGAAAGAAAGGAAGGAAGACAGAGAGAAAATAAGGAAAGAAAGATAGAGATAAAGAAAGAAAGGAAGGAAGAGAGAAAAAAGAGAAAGGAAAGAAAGAAGGAAAGTGAGAGAAAGAGAAAGACAAAAAACAAAGAAATAAAAAAAGAAAAAAACGAAAAAAACGAAAAAAAGAAAACAAGCAGAAAAAACAAAGAAATAAGAAAAACAAACAAACAAACAAGAACCCCCCCTCCCCCCATCCCCCCCCCCGCACTCACACTTGACCCCCAGCTGCAGGGGCGATGACGTCATAGCCCCCTCCGTGTTGGCCGCCGCGCACGTGTAAACTCCTGACGATGTCCTGCTGATGTTCCTGAGGACGAGCGAAGCCCTGCTGACGTCGATGCCCAGGGACGCGTTGCTCTTGAGGGGGACGCCCTGGTGGGGGGGGGAGGATATTCATTTATTTATTTATTCTATTTATTTTATTTATTATCATTGTTTTTTTTTTTTTTTTTTTTTTTTTTTTTTTTTTGGGGGGGGGGTGATGGTGGAGGTGGGAGTGGTGGTGATGATAGGGGGGGGGGTGTTGGTGGTGGTGGTGATGATTATGACTATGATAATCCTAATGATAATGATAACAATACGATCATTTTTATCATTATTATTATCCTCATGATTATCATTGAAATATTAACAATCACAATAATAATAATGATAATATAAAAAACGACAACAATAATAACAATAATAATAATGGTATTGATAATACTTATCATCATCATTATCATTATCAGTATGATCATTTTCATTATCATCTTCATAATATATCTTACCTTATAATCAATCATTCTCATGAATTCATATATTCTTCTCTACTTTCCCCTCTCCTTCTACTCCCTTCCCCCTCCCCCTCTCCCCCCTTCCTGCCTCCTCCACCCCCCCATATCCCATCCCCCTCCTCCCTCCCTATTCCCCTATCCCCCCTCCCTCAATCCCCTTCCCCCTTCACCCCCTCCCTTATACCTTCCTCTCCCTTCCACTCCTCCTCCTCCCTCCCCTCTCCCCATTCCCCCAATCCCCCTCCACCCCCAACCCCCCCCCCCCTCCCTTCCACTCCTCCTCCTCCCTCCCCTCTCCCCATCCCCCTTCCACTCCCCGTCCTCCACCCCCACTCCCCTATCAACCTCCCCCCATCCCCTCTCCCTTCCACCTCCCATCCTCCCTCTTCCCCTCCCTTCCACTCCCCCAATCCCCCCTCCTCCCCCAATCCCCCCTCTCCCCTCTCCCTTTCCCCTCAACTCACATCGTGCGCCCACTGCACTCCGTTCACCGGCGGGTTGGCTTTAACGATGCACTTGAACACCACGTTATCTCCCTCTTCCATGTTCTTCAGTTCTTCGTTGTTTCCGAGTTCTAGCGTCATCTGGGGCTTGTCTGGAAGGAGAGAGAGAGAGAGAGAGAGGTGATGATGAGAGGGTTGGGAGGGAATGCGGGTGGGTTAGAGAGAAAGAGGGAGAGAGAGAGAGATAATTAAATATATGGACAGAAAGAGAGAGACAGGTAGATAGATAGACAGATAGATAGATAGATAGATAGAGAGAGAGAGAGAGAGAGAGAGAGAGAGAGAGAGAGAGAGAGAGAGAGAGAGAGAGAGAGAGAGAGAGAGAAAGAGAGAGAGAGAGAAAGAAAGAGAGAGAGAGAGAAAGATGAGAGTAAAAAAGAGATTAATTATAGATATTTTTGTTTATTAATGTCATATAAAGGATTTTCGTATTCATGTTATCCTGTTGAAACGCCTGTGTTGTGTTAGTAACTTTCTCAGGCGTGAGAAGACAAACGCACAGATGTAAACTTAACATTCATTTAATTCCTTTCTTACCACAAAGAAGCAGGGGGATAATGTACGCTTAATATGACACAAAAGGATGGCACGATTTTCATATAAACCCATTAATCAGCTGATGCGTCCGAGAACACACTGGTATAGGGTTCACGCCACTTAACGTCACTAATATATACGTATAATGCGAGTCACCGGTAACTGCTGCTGGCTACCTTCGCCTAACCTTATTTCAGCCACAATCTTTCTGCATTCTCCATTATTTCTCCTCGCTGTCCGTAGGAGGAAGGCCAGGACTCGTCTCAATTATTATAAATCAATACAAAGAGATTGAACAGTTACGTTAAAACACTTATTTCGCATTGCAATTTATGAAATCAAGGTAAAATACGACTTCAAATACCAGAACCAAGCTGACCTGTTACTGGAGGAAGGCCAAGCATCGTCTGGTGATATAGAGTTAAGACATCGAAGTCATTGCTTTCCACCAAATAAATATTTAACATTTAAACAAACAAACCACTTATAAATGATTATCATAATTTAATATATTTGTTATAACTAAATTTTGCTTTATTGATATACCTTTAGAAATATAAAAATATGTAAACAAATGTTTCAGTGACGGATGTACATCTTTCAAATTAGAACCAACGCATCTTTTTAAATGTCGAACAAATAATGATCTTGACATTAATACAAGGGTGTTGATGTTCTGTGTTGAGTAAGATTTATCTATTTTTCATTCTTTTTTTGTTTTTGTTTTTTAATTTTCATTCAGAGTGGATTCTTCCTTTGAATTACTATTTCAATTAATCAAATTGTTGATCTGCTTAATCTATCGATCTATATGTCACGCTATCACGGATTTGATATTTCCTTCTCATTATGATCGTCTCTTTTCAACAACACATTTACTTCGCATATAGATGAAGGAGATGATAAAGAAGAAGACGAAGAAGAAGAATATATATATATATATATATATAAATGTGTATATATATATATATATATATATATATATATATATATATATATATGTATATATATACATACATATATATATATATATATATATATATATATATATATATATATATATATATATATATGTATATATATACATACATATATATATATATATATATATATATATATATATATACATATATATATATATATATATATATATATATATTGCCTCACTCGTAGATGTAAAGACGAAAACGCAAAAAAAAAAAAAAAAAACTAGATAAGAAAATACCTCACTTATAGAACATAAAACACAATAAACCAGATAAGATAAGAAACTACAAGAAGAAAAATCCCCCCCCCCCCCAAAAAAAAAAAAAAAACGAAAAAAATATAAAGCGAAAAGCTACTCACACAACACCGAGAGTGTGACAGAGTCCTCTAGCGGCGAGTCGGGCAAGCGAGGGCTAGCGGCTCGACAGGTGAGCGTGGATCCGTCGTCAGTCGCCCTCGAGACCAGGTGCAGGGTGGAGCGGCTCACGTCACCCTCGAACTCCTCCTCGACCGTCTGGGGGGAGAGGGAGAGAAGGTTGAGGTTGAGGATATTTTTGGAGAAAGATATTTGGGGAGGGGGGGTGGGTGGATGGATAGATGGATGGATAGATAGATAGATAGATAGATAGATAGATAGATAGATAGATAGGTGGATGGATGGACGGAGAACGAAAAGGGGGAGGGAGGAAGAGAGAGAGAGAAAGAGAGAGAGAGAGAGAGAGAGAGAGAGAGAGAGAGTGAGAGAGAGAGAGAGAGAGAGAGAGAGAGAGAGAGAGAGAGAGAGAGAGAGAGAGAGAGAGAGAGAGAGAGAGAGTGAAGGAGCAGGAGGAAAATGAAAAATATATCAGGAAACATAATGGGAATAAAAAATCATTATATTAAAGTTTCTTTGTAAACATTCTGACACATTCAACAAGTCAATGGAATTTGCAAAAGAAGCTGTTGCTTCGAAACTCCCGACCAAGAGCACACAAAAACACAATTATATCGTCACAATTCCTATTCTATTTTAAGTAAATCATAAAGAAAAAAAAAAAAAGAAAAAAATCACACACAGCATATCTTATCACAACGGCTAATCCACTCACAACAAGATGTCTTTGAAACAGCAATCTCAGACGAAAACTTATCAAGAAGCCAAAGAAATGGGATTTTTTTTCCAGCCTGTAATGAGGACATGACTTCACCATTATCTCCTCAAATGCTCCTTACATAGACTGCGTGATACATCGGTACTCTGTGCATGCCCTGATTTGCATAATAATCTGTGGCTTTGAATCATCATCTATTCAGGTTGTGTTCTCCTCCGATATTGCGAAAAGGGAGTTATGTTGTCATGTGGTGTGATTCATCTCCTTATATATCCGGTTGTACATGTCAGAGGCGAGAGAAATGAGGCTGCATCTCTCTCACTTTCATCAAGGGACAATGGGGGGATTATGTTGTATTCTGTAGTAGGAGCCTGATGGGAGAGCGGTTCTCTTTGTCTCTGTTTCTCTTTCCTTCACCCTCTCTCTATCTATTTATCTATCTGACGCTCTGTCCCTCCTCTCTCTTTGTCTGTTTGCGTCTCTCTCTCTCTCTCTCTCTCTCTCTCTCTCTCTCTCTCTCTCTCTCTCTCTCTCTCTCTCTCTCTCTCTCTCTCTCTCTCCCTCCCTCTCCCCCCACCTTTCTCTCTCTCTCAGCTTCTATATCTGTATATACGTACGTATGAATTTATATATGTACGCATGTATGTACGTACGTTTACATGTAAATATATATGCATATGCATATATATTTTTACATAACGCTGAAGCATATTTACACATCACTATATAGCACTCGGCGTCACTTCGAAAATACACCCAACATAGCCTCCTCATGGCAGACACCCAGATTCAAGGTCTGTACTTATATAGACCTTGCCCAGAATACCCTGTTTTGAAGGTCTAGACGATCGGTTGTAGGAAAACCTCTCGTTATCGGATTCGCTTAACTGATAACAGCGCATGCGTTAGACTGCAACATGCTTACAATGCAGATAAGGAACTGGCGCTGTCGTTAGATGGCTTATGATATCGCCCGGGGCCACATAATTGTCTCAGTATCAGTGTCTGTTCTTTTTCGGGTCCGGTGTGGGGGGGGGGGGCGTCGGGTTGAGAGGGAGACACGGATAAAGATGGATATACTGTTAGAAAGAAGGAAGGAGGTAGAAAGACAGATGTATAGATAGATAGATGGATAGGTAGGTAGATAGATAGATAGACAGACAGATAGATAGACAGAGATAGATAGATAGACAGATAGATAGATAGATAGATAGATGATAGATAGATAGATAGATAGATAGATAGATAGATAGACAGACAGACAGATAGATAGATGCATAGACAGATAGACAGATAGATAGATAGACAGACAGACAGACAGACAGACAGACAGACAGACAGACAGACAGACAGACAGATAGATAGATAGATAGATAGATAGATAGATAGATAGATAGACAGATAGATAGATAGATAGATAGATAGATAGATAGACAGGCAGATAGATAGACAGATAGGTAGATAAATGGATAGATATATAGATAGACAGATAGATAGATACATAGATAGATAAATACAGAGACAGACAGACAAGCAGACAGAGACAGACAGACAGACAGAAGAAAGAGAAAGAAGGAATAAAGAAGTGGACAGGGAAAGCAGAGAAGAAGATAAAGAAATGAGATAACGAGAACCAGAGACAGCCAAACATACAGACAGAAAAGACGAAGCCAAAGCCAGTTCCAACAGAATATCCAACAAACGTTTATATCATTAGGCGAACAAACACAGCAGAACAAACATTCCCAAAAAATCGAGAAAAAATGAAAAAACATCGGTAGAATAAGATTTTTTTTGTTTCTCAATCTCTCGTATTTACTTTTCTGTGTTCAAGCCTTAGCGATGTCGGCTCTTCCCTTTGTTATTTCGCTAACGTTAGGAAAACAAGGAAAGCGGGTAATTAGACTTTCCTTTATAACGTATCGGAGGACCAAGTTTAGGTTATTGGATTCAGTTAAAAGCTTAATTATTTCCGTCTATTGAATTAATCTGAAGAGGCTTTTGATCTCCATCGACGGGGCTCCATTGCAGGGACGTAATGAAGTCAACATTCTTGTAATTGCATCGAGAGCATCACGTACAATCTGTGCTGAAATATTAACGAGGGAATATTGCCAAAAAAAAAAAAAAAAAAAAAAAAAAGTAATTTGGTAACATCTGGCAACTCCTCGAAGCAGAGTTGACAAGTGTGTTATTTCGCGCAGAAAAATCATCGTGCGTTGAAAAACCTTCGGAATAGTCCTTATAGCGGGGAGAAACAACGTCGAGAATAGCACGCGACGAAGGGTTTGGGTGGAGACTCGAATCGACCTTGAAAAAAATTAAGAAACAGAGAAAAAAAGGAAGAAAATAAAGAAGAAGAAAAGGAAGAAGAGACAAAATCGTGTGAAATTTTTATCCGATATGTTTACCTACTCAACCGGAAGCAATTTTCCTTTGAGGATAATACACTCAGGAATACGACTGCGGAGCCATTGTGGGAACTGCCCTGGAGGAGGCGGCCATGTTTTTTTATAGATATTTTATTTCATTTCTATTCATTCAAGTTTTTTTTTCACTCAGACGTTTGTATCTACTTCATTTATTTATTTTTTATTTATTTTTTCTAAATCTCTTTCACTCAGACATTTATTAGGTATGAATCTTTTTATATATTTTTTTTATATATATTATTTCGTTTCTATGTATTCTATTTTTCTTTTTCACTCAGACGTTTGTATCTACTTCATTGTCTATTCATTTATTTTTTATTTTCTGTTTATTCTAAATCTCTTTCACTAAGACTACATTAGTATCTTTTTATATTTTTCTTTTCTGTTTTTTTTTATAAATTTTATTTCGTTTCTATTCATTCTATTTTTTTCACTCAGACGTTTGTATTTACTTCATTGTTTATTTATTTTTATTTTCTGTTTATTCTAAATCCCTTTCACTTTGACATTTGTATCTATATTAGTATCTTTTTATATCTTTCTTTTATGCTTATTCTAAATTTCTTTCACTTAGACATTTGTATCTACATTAGTATCTTTTTTATATTTTTCTTTTCTGTTTTTTTATATATATATTTTATTTCGCTTCTATTCATTCTATTTTTTTTTTCACTCAGACATTTGTATTTATTTTATTGTCTATTTTTTCTGTTTATTTTAAATCTCTTTCACTAAGACATTTATATCTACATTAGTATTTTTTTTATGTCTTTCTTATCTGTTTATTCTAAATTTCTTTCATTCAGGCATTCGTATCTACTTTCCTATCTATTTAAATTTTTCTTTTCTATTCATTCTAAATAAAGCTATTTTCTTATCTATCTATATTCCTCATTTCCATTTATTCTAAACCTCGTTCATTCAAACATCTGTATCTACTTTATCATCTATCTATATTTTCCCTTCCAATTTATTCTATATTTCGTTTATTTAGACTTTCTTATTATCTTTCTTATTATTATATCTTTCTTATTATCTTTCTTATTATTATATTCTTTCTTATTATCTTTCTTATTATTATATTCTTTCTTATTATCTTTCTTATTATTATATTCTTTCTTATTATCATATTCTTTCTTATTATTATATTCTTTCTTATTATTATATTCTTTCTTATTATCTTTCTTATTATCATATTCTTTTTTATTATCTTTCTTCTTATCATATTCTTTCTTATTCTTCCTTTTATCATTATTTTTCATTCATCTTTTTTCTTCTCCTCTTCAAAATTCCACCTCATTCTAACAAAAGAACAATTAACAGTAATTACCTCATAAGTACTTCTCATACGTGACAATGAGAATGAAAACGGGATAATTATTGCACACTCATTATCAGCATCCGACATTCAAGAAGAGAAAAAAAAAATGAAAAATAAAATCAGAACAAGAAGAACAATACGAATGAAAAAAATGAATAAAAATGTGAATAAAGAAGAAAAAGAGATAAAATTAGAACATGATTAACAATAGGAATGAAAAAAATGAATAAAAAATTGAATAAAGAAGAAAAAGAGATAAAATCAGAACATGAAGAACAATAAGAATAAAAAATAATGAATAATGAATAAAAGATGTGAATAAATAAGAAAAAAAAGAAAATATATAAATAAATTATAAAAAATAGTGATGATAAAGGAATGCATAAATTGATAACAAAGATAAATAAATAAATAAATAATATATATATATATGAAAAAGAGAGAAAGAAAGATAGAAAGAAGAAAGAAGAAAAAGAGGAAGAAGAAGCAAAATAAAAATAAAAAGAAGAAGAAGAAGAAGGAAAAAAAAGAAAAAAGAAACAAAAAAGAAAAAGAAAAAAAGAAAAAAGAAAGAAGAAGAAGAAAAAGAAGAAAAAAAAGCAGAGACTAGTAATAAATCAATGTCATTCTTACAGTAAAAAAAACAAACACCCCCCCCCCAAAAAAAAAAAAAAAAAAAAACGCCCTCCTTAGGACACCTCTGCTCGTCGGCGACAAACTGACGCCGTCTGAAAAAAAATAAAAATGAAAAAGAAAGAAAAAGGAAGGAAGAAAGAAAGAAAATGAAGAAAAAGAGACAAATAGAAAAAAAAGGAAAAAGAAAGAAAATAAAGAAAAGGAGACACAACAAAAAATAATAAAGTAAAAAGAAAGAAGAAAAAGAAGAAACAAAAATAAAGTAAAAGGAAAGAAGAAAAAAAGAAAAAAGAAAGGAGAAAATAGGAAAAAGAACAAAGAAAAAAAAAGAAAAAGGTAAAAAAAAAAACACAAAAAAAAAAGAAAAGAAAATAGAAAAATAGAAAAAAAGAAAAAAAGGAAAAAATAGGGGGCGGGGAGGGGGGGAGGGGGGGAGGGGGATGGCCGGGTGTCAGGAGGAAAGACGTCAGCCGTAAAATATTAAGGTCAGCGCTAAAACTACAGGTCGTCAGCTTTTGGACGAATAAGAAAGGAGAGACGAGGAGGAAGAAAGCAGGGAAGGCGGAAGAAGAAGAAGAAGGAGGAAAAGGAGAAGGAGAAAAAATAATAAAAAAAACAGTAGAAGAGGGAGGAGAAAGAGAGGAAGAAAAAGAAGAAGAAGGAAGGAAAAATAGAAGGAGAAGAAGAAGAATTAAAAGAGGAGGAAGAAGAAAAGAAAAAGAATAAAAGATACAAGAAGAAAGACAAGAAGAAGAAAAAGAAAACGAAGAAGAAATAGTAGCATTAGTTAGAGAGAACAAAAATGCCAATAAAGAAAGTCGGAAAAGAAGTAATGGACGAAAAAAAAGGAGAAAAAGGGGAATAGACGGAGAGGGTTAAAAATAATGGAAGACGGGGAGAGGATAATAAGGGCTAGGAATATTAAATTAAAGATAATGAAGGAAAAAAGAAAGTAAAAAGAGAAAGAAACAAAGAAGAAATAGACAAAAAAAAAAGATAAAATAAAACAGGGAAAAATAAAGAAAGGAATAATAGGTAATAAAAAGTAAAAGATGGAGAAAATGAATAGGAAAATGAAAATAGAAAGAGGAAGAGGTGGAAGACGAAGGATATTAATTTCCAAGACAAGATGAAAAGGATAATTAAGAACAAAGGGAAAATGACAAAAAATAATAATAGGTTAGAAAGATACGGAGAAAGAGAGAGAGAGAAAAAAAAACAATAATGATTAGAAAAACAAAACAAGAAAAAAACTAAAAGCAATATAAAGATGAGGAATAAGAAAGTAAGAAAAAAGACAACAACAATGACAACTAAAACAACAGCAAAAAAGAGAAGAAGAAGAAGAAGAAGAAGAAGAAGAAGAAGAAGAAGAAGAAGAAGAAGAAGAAGAAGAAGAAGAAGAAGAAGAAGAAGAAGAAGAAAATATATATATAAAGTAAAACAGCGAAATAAAAAAATGAAAACAACAGCACTAAGACAACATCAATAAATCTAAACAACAAAAATAATTTCTAAAACAACAACAACAACAACAACAAAATAGACACCAAAAACAACAAGAAAAACAAATAAAACCAACAACACAAGAGTTAGGAGAGGGCGAATGAGGGGAGAAAGAGGAGGGAGGAGTCTGTGAGAATTAGGGGAGCGGGGGGGGGGCGTAAGGAGAGGAGAGGGGAGAGGGGGAGGAAGAAGAGGAGGAGGAGGAGGAGAATGAGAAGAAGGAGAAGAAGGAGAAGGAGAAGAAGAAGGAGAAGGAGAAGAAGGAGAAGAAGGAGAAGGAGAAGAAGAAGGAGAAGGAAGAGAAGGAGGAGAAGGAGACGGAGAAATAGTAGTATAAGAGGGAGGAGAAGGAAGAAGAAGAAGAAACAGCAGTTTAAGAGGGAGGAGAAGGAAGAAGAAGAAGAAAAAGAAAGAAAAAGGCGTAAGGGGAGGGGAGGGGAGGGGAGAGGGGGGAGGGGGCGAAGGAGAGAGGAGGGGAGAGGGTGAGAGTTAACAGTCATTAATTACATTTAACTATGATAAATGACTTTTCCCCAACATAGCGGAGGGTCGTGTCAGCTATTCTACTTTTTGTTTTTTCTAATATACTATTTTGGGTTTTATTCAGTGTCTACCGCTTTCCTGCTGTCTACTTTTCTTTGACTGGGTGCTTTTTGGGGGGTTATATTTGCCTTCTTGTAATTTCTTTGATATCTACTTTTGGGTTTTTATCTGTGTCTATATTTCTACTATTTGCTTGTGGGTATTGTCTATTTTTCTTTCTATCTATCTACTTTGTGTTTTATCTACCTGATTAAAATGTCCTTTTACTTCTTTTCATCTACCTGCTAAATTTTCATGTTATATCCTATTGGGCTTTAAAAATTTTGCTTCTATCTACTCTTGAGTTTTATCTACTAAAATTTTCCTTCTATCAACCCACGTTTTTTTTTTCTTTAAATCTAACTCCTAAAAAATGTTCTTTTATCTACTTATATTGATCTACCTACTAAACCTTCACGCTGTCTCTTTATGAGCTTTATCTACCTACTAAAATCTTCCTTCTATCTACTCATAATATTTATCTAACTGCCAAAATTTTCCTATTACCTGCCTAAGTTTTCCTTCTATCTATTTAGAAATTTTACCAAATCACTGAGACTTTCTTACTATCAACTTTTGGGTTTTATCTATTGTGTACTATTTTTCTGTTTATCAATACAGTGAATTTGCTTTTACTTCAATAATATAACTTTAACCATGATAATTAAGACGTAAATATACCATTTTCAATCTTGCCGTTATCACTATCATCACTATTATCATCATTATTATTGTCATCTCTATTATCATCACTATCATCATCATCACTATTATCATCATCGCCATTATTATCATCGCCATTATTATCATCACTATTATTACCATCACTATTATTATCACTATCATTATCATCACCATTATCATCATCACTGTTATCATCAACTCTATTATCATCACTATTATTATCACTATCATTATCATCATCACTATTACTATCATTACCATTACCATCCTCACTATCATCACTATCATTATCCTCAAACGCTCCTCGTCACTAAGTCTCATATTCTCACCTGAAAGTAATTTTTTTCTTTCTTTTTAAGTATGAGTAAGTATATCTTTTTTAACTTAGAGTATGAGCATGATACGGAAAATCTGATCCGAGTTGAGCAATGCAATTCCCTGCAATGCAACAACGTAAGTTTCTATTCTCGCGTCTTCTAATCTCTTTGTGAAGTGTCTTGGTGTCGTTATCGTGTTCGTAATACCAGTGGAATTACATTTCCTTACGTGTTGTGTCTTTTTTTTATGTCTTGAGAACGATCGAGGTCTTCCGAGTGTCTTTTCGTGTTTTTTTTGCTTTTTTTTTTTTTTTGTTATGTGTGTTTTTGTATTTCTCTTGGGTAATCTTTTTTTTATGTCTTCGGTTTATGTTTGTCTGTCTTTTGTTTTGTTTTGTTTCTTCTGTTTACGTTTGTCTGTTTGTTTGTTTTTTTCTTTTTATTTTCCTTGATTAAAAAAGTATATATATATTTCCTTTGATTTTTTTCTCTCTTTCTTTCCTTTTTCTTTATGTAGTTTTTTTTCTGTTTCCTTCTTTCTCGCTCGGGCAATTTTCTATTTTCATTTCTACAGCACATTTTCCATTTTTTTCTGTTTCTTTCTTTCACCCTCGGGCATTTTTCTGATTTTATTTCTACTGCACATTTTCCATTTATTTTTT
>NC_091573.1:8707270-8712270 GCF_042767895.1 Penaeus vannamei | reverse complement strand
TTTGTTTTTTTCTTTAACCTTTATCGTTAAGATTTTTCTGCTTCAGTATTATTGAAATTAATATCAATATTATCATTATCATTTTCAATATTTTTTATCTATTTTTATCCATATTTTTTAGATTCTCTGCTTCTGTATCATTGCTATCAATATCAATGTTATTATTATTTTTTTCTTATTATATCATCATTATCGTCATTCCTGCTATCACCATCCAGTGTTATTATCATTTTTCTTATCATTAAATTATCCTTGTCACTCTTATCATCATCATCATCATTAACATCACCATTATCATCATCACTATGACCATTAATCATCATAGTTTATCGTCTCTTTTTTCTTCTATCCTCCAATATCCACCTCCTTCTCTCTCCCTCTCCCTCTCTCTTCCTTTATCCACCTCCTTCTATCTTCTCTCTCCATTTTCTTTTCTCCTCCCTCTCCTCCATTATCCACCTCCTCCTCTCTCCTCTCTCCCTGTTCATCCATTATCCACCTACTCCTCTCTCCTCTCTTCCTTTCCTTTCTCTTCCATTATCCACCTCCCCCTCTCTCCTTCTCTCTCCTCCATTATCCACCTTTCCTTTCCTTTTCTTTCCTTTCCCCTTCTCCCTCTCTTCTCCTTCTCTCTCTCTCTCTTTCTCTCTTCTTTCTCTTCTCTTCTCTCTCTCTCTCTTCTCTCTCTCTCTCTCTCTCTCTCTCTCTCTCCCTCTCTCTCCTCTCTCCTCCATTATCCACTTCCCTCCTCTCCCTCTCCTCCATTATCCACTTCCTCCTCTCTCCCTCTCTCCTCCATTATCCACCTCCTCCTCTCTCCTTCTCTCCTCCATTATCCACCTCCTCCTCTCTCCCTCATTCCCTTCTTCCTCTCTCCTCCATTACCCACCTCCTCCCTCTCTCTTCCATTATCCACCTTTCCTCTCTCCCTCTCCTTCTCTCCTCCATTATCCACCTCCTCCTCTCTCCTTCTCTCCTCCATCATCCACCTCCTCCTCTCTCCTTCTCTCCTCCATCATCCACCTCCTCATCTCTCCCTCTCCCCCTCTTCCTCTCTCCTCCATTACCCACCTCCTCCTTTCTGCTCCATTATCCACCTTTCCTCTCTCCCTCTCCTCCTCTCCTCCATTATCCACCTCCTCCTCTCTCCTTCTCTCCTTCTCTCCTCCATCATCCACCTCCTCCTCTCTCCCTCTCCCCCTCTTCCTCTCCTTCCACACCCTCCTTTACACCTTCCTTTGTAAAAGCCAAAATCTCTCTCGCGGAGTGCATTAGAAAATAAAATAAAGCTATTGGGAATATATATATATATTTTTCCTACGGTATTTTCCTGCCTTTTATCCATCTATTTTTTTTCTTCAAGAAATAGAAAAAGGTCGTAAGGTATTGAATTTTTGTACATTGAAGGAGTGGGGTTTGTTTAATGGAGGGGGGGGGGAGGGGGGGTTGTACTGTGAGTGGGTTTGTACCCGATATTATAGTGTACCATTTTTGTACTATATGTAAAAGTGTACTGTCAGATACATACATATATACATTTTTTTTTCTTTTTTCTTTTTTTTTCTTTTCCTTTCAGAGTAAGAAGAGGTAAAAGTAAGAAAAACTTGGGTACGAAATGATGGTATTTATCTAATTCCCATTTTTTTCGTTCAGGATTTTTTTTCTTCTCTTCCTCTTCTCCATCCTTCTTCCTCTTACGTCCTGTCATTTCCATCCTTCCCCTCCTCTTCCCCACTTTATTTTCCCTCCTCCTTCCATCCTTCGTCCAATATTTACATCCTTCTTTTTCTCCTTCACTTTTGTCATCATCTCTTGTCTATATTTCCCCACTTTTATCTCCCTTTCTCCCTCTACTTGCATCCTTTCTGTTTCCCGTCCCCCTACCCCCACTCTCTATAGCCCCTCCCTTTCCTTTCCCTTCCTTCTCTCCTTCCTTCCCTCTCTTTCTCCCTTTCCTCTCTCTCTCTTCCTCCTCACCTTTCCCCTCTCCCTTCCTCCCTTCCGCCGTCTCTCTCCTTTTCCCCTCCCTCCCTCCCTCCCCCCCCTTCCCTTCCTCCCTCCCTCCCCTCGACCCTTCCCTCCCCTTTCCCCCGCCCTCCCTCCCTCCCTCCCTCCCTCCTTCCCTCATCTATCCATTCCCCCTTCTACCCTTCATCTCTCCTCCCTCACCCCCCCCCCCCCCCAAGAACAATCAAATGTGAGCCCGCCTCTGAGTGCCACGACAGGGCCACCCAGTCAAGAGGGTGCCACGAGAACCAAATATTTGTTGTTCCTCAAGTTCCCCTCCCAGTCTGTCTATTGGTCGGTCTCCCAGTTTTCCATTCAGCTATCCAGTCAGTTTACCAGTTAGCCAACAAGTCAGTTTCCCAGTCACTCTTCCAATCAGTCTGCAAGCCCAGTCAGTTTCTCAGTCAGTCTGCAAGTCACTCTCCCAGTTAGTCTGCAAGCCACTCTTCCAGTCACTCTACCGGTTAGTCTGTAAGCCACTCTCCCAGTCAGTCTGCAAGCCCCTCTTCCAGTCACTCTACCGGTTAGTCTGTAAGCCACTCTCCCAGTCAGTCTGCAAGCCCCTCTTCCAGTCACTCTACCGGTTAGTCTGTAAGCCACTCTCCCAGTCAGTCTGCAAGCCCCTCTTCCAGTCACTCTACCGGTTAGTCTGTAAGCCACTCTCCCAGTCAGTCTGCAAGCCCCTCTTCCAGTCACTCTACCGGTTAGTCTGTAAGCCACTCTCCCAGTCAGTCTGCAAGCCACTCTTCTAGTTAGTCTGCAACCCCAGTCACTCTCCTAGTCAGTTTCCTAGTCACTCTCCCAATCAGTTTCCCAGTCACTCTCCCAACCAGTTTCCCAGTCATCCTCCCAGTCAGTCTGCAAGCCACTCTCCCAGGTAGTCTGCAAGGCCAGTCAGTTTCCCAGTCAGTCTGCAATTCACTCTTCCAGTCACTCTCCCAGTCAGTCTGCAAGCCCAGTCACTCTCCCAGTCAGTCTGCAAGCCACTCTCCCAGTCAGTCTGCAAGCCACTCTCCCAGTCAGTCTGCAAGCCCAGTCACTCTTCCGACCAGTTTCCCAATCAGTCTCCCAGTCAGTCTGCAAGCCCAGTCACTCTTCCGACCAGTTTCCCAATCAGTCTCCCAGTCAGTCTGCAAGCCACTCCTCCAGTCACTCTCCCAGTTAGCCTGCAAGCCCAGTCAGTCTGCAAGCCACTCCTCCAGTCACTTTCCCAGTTAGCCTGCAAGCCACTCCTCCAGTCATTCTCCCAGTCAGTCTGCAAGCCCAGTCACTCTCCCAGTCAGTTTCCCAATCAGTCTGCAAGCCCAGTCACTTTCCTAATCAGTTTCCCAGTCAGTCTCCCAGTCAGTCTGCAAGCCACCCCTCCAGTCACTTTCCCAGTTAGCCTGCAAGCCACTCCTCCAGTCATTCTCCCAGTCAGTCTGCAAGCCCAGTCACTCTCCCAGTCAGTTTCCCAATCAGTCTGCAAGCCCAGTCACTTTCCTAATCAGTTTCCCAGTCAGTCTCCCAGTCAGTCTGCAAGCCACCCCTCCAGTCACTTTCCCAGTTAGCCTGCAAGCCACTCCTCCAGTCATTCTGCAAGCCCAGTCACTCTCCCAGTCAGTTTCCCAATCAGTCTGCAAGCCCAGTCACTTTCCTAATCAGTTTCCCAGTCACTCTCCCAGTCAGTCTGCAAGCCACCCTCCCAGTTAGTCTGCAAGCCCAGTCACTTTCCTATTCAGTTTCCCAGTCAGTCTGCAAGCCACTCCCGCAGTCCTCCGCGTCCCCCCGTGCGCACCGAAGAGTCTGGGCTGTACACGGCCTCCATAAGTCTGGCTCGATTGTTTTGTGAAGGAAAACAATGATTTTGCATTTTTTTCCTTGTTCCTTTTTCCTGTTTTGTCCTTCTTGTATTTGAGATTGAATTTCAAAGGTCTTTGCAACAACAATGGAAGGGAGGGAGAGAAGGGGGAAGGGAAGGAGGGAGGGAGGGAGGGAGGGAGGGAAGGAGAGGAGAGAGAGAGGAGAGAGAGAGAGAGAGAGAGAGAGAGAGAGAGAGAGAGAGAGAGAGAGAGAGAGAGAGAGAGAGAGAGAGAGAGAGCGAAAAAGACAGAGAAAGAAAGAAAGAGAGAGAAATAGAGAGAGGCAGAGGAGAAAAAGAAAGAGAGAAAGAAATGCATAAAGAGAGACAGAGAGACGACAGACAGACAAATAAATAAATAAATAAATAAAAGGAATCTCAAAGTAAAGATGCAAGCAAACGTTCTCTTTTTAGAAACGTTTTATACAGCTGTTATTGTTCACAGATTGACAGGGGTGAATGGTAAAGGAGTGAGACCC
Source organism: Penaeus vannamei (assembly GCF_042767895.1). Lineage (NCBI taxonomy): Eukaryota > Metazoa > Arthropoda > Malacostraca > Decapoda > Penaeidae > Penaeus > Penaeus vannamei. Next base: position 8,707,944 of record NC_091573.1, on the reverse strand, counting down.
GAGTTGCTGTCATAGGTCTCCTATCTCTCTCTCTCTCTCTCTCTCCTTCCTCTCTCTCCCTCCTTCCCCCTTTCCTCTCTCTCTCTCTCTCTCTCTCTCTCTCTCTCTCTCTCTCTCTCTCTCTCTCTCTCTCCGTCCTTCCCTCCTTTTTCTTCTCTTCTCTTCCTCCCTCCCTCCTTTTCCCTCTCTCTCTCCCTTCCCTCTCCCTCCCCTTTCCTTCCTTCCTCTCTCGTCCGTCCTCCTCTCCTCCTTCTCTCTCTCTCTTTCTCTCCCTCTCTCATCCCTCCCCCTTTCCTTCCTCCCTCCCTCCCTCCTTCCTCTCCTCTTCCTCTCCTCCCTCCCTCCTTCTCTCCCTCCCCTTTCCCCTCATTCTCTCTCTCTCTCCCTCTCCCCCTCCTTTTCTTTCTCCTCCCTCCCTCTCCTCTCTCTTCTTCCTCTTCTCTCCTCCCTCCCTCTTTTCTTCTCTCTCTCCCTCCCTCACCCTTTCTTTCCTCACTCCCTCCTTTCCTCCCCTTCCTCTCCCTCTCTCTCTCTCCTCTTCTCTTTCTCTCCTCTCCCTCTCTCTTCCTCCTCCCCCTCCTTCCCCCTCCCTTTTCCTCATTCTCTCTCTCTCCCTCTCCCCTCCTTTCTCTCCCCCCAAAAATACGCTTTACCTCGTGCCTGTAGCTACAATA
>NC_091573.1:8671008-8686770 GCF_042767895.1 Penaeus vannamei | reverse complement strand
GCGAAATAGAAAAAAGAGAGCAAGAAAGCACAAACTACAGAGAAAGAGAGAAGACAAAAAAAAAAAAAAAAATCAACCACGACCTTACTCGACCCAATACTCACAATCCATGTCAATCGTCACAGCAGTGGAGAGAGGGATCAAAAGGTCAGAATTGGATGCCTGGCAAGTCAACACCTTGTGGAGATCCGCGCGGGTCAGGGGCGGCAAGGTCAAGGTGTTCCGGGCTACGTTGCTGGTGTTGACCTCGCTCACGTCATCCAGGAGTGACCCCTTTTGCCACCAGGTCAGCGTTGGCGGAGGGATACCTGAGGGAGAGAGAGAGAGAGAAAGAGAGAAATTAGTAGGAAATTGATCTTAAAATTGGGAAAATGAGTAAATTTGGGAAATAAAAGGAAAATTGAGAAGGATAAGTAAAAGAGGGATAGGGAATGAGTTTAACAAATGGAAAATTGAGAAGGATAAGTAAAAGAGGGATAGGGAATGAGTTAGGAATAAGTAAAAAAAAAAGGAAAATAAGAAAGATAAATAAAGGGAGAATAAGGAATTACTTAGGAATGAGCGACACTGAAAAACAAAAATGGAAAATAAGAAAGATAAAGAGAAGGATAAGACGAATGATTTTAGGAATTAGTGAAGTTAAGAAAAAACTGGAAAATAAGAAAGACAAACAAAAGAAAGATAAAGCGAGAAAAATGATAAATTAATGAAAAAATAGAAAATGAAAAAAATAGGATAAGGAGAGAATGTTGTTACACGTTAATGAAATTGAAACAAAAGTAACATGACAAGGGTAAATAATAATAATAATAATGATAAAAAACGAAGCGAGAACTGGCAACCAAGAACTGGTCGCCCGAGTTGAGTGGCCGTAAGACACGTAAGAAGGAGAGGGAAGGAGAGAGAGAGAGAGAGAGAGAGAGAAAAAGGGAAGGGGAGGAAGGGAGAGAGGGAGAGAGAGAGAGGGAACGGGAAGGGGGAGGGAGAGGGAGAGAGAGAGGGAGATGGAGGAGAGGAGGGAGATGGAGGGAGAGAGGAGAGAGGGAGATGGAGGGAGAGAGGAGGGAGGGAGGGAGGAGGGAGAGGAAAGAAGAGTGAAGAGGGAGAGAGGGAGAGAGAGAAAGAGAGAGAGAGAGAGAGGTAGACAGAGGGAGAGAGAGAGAGAGAAGAGGGGAAGGGGGGAGGGAGAGGGAGAGAGAGGGAGGAGAGAGAGAGAGAGAGAGAGGTAGACAGAGGGGAGAGAGAGAGAGAGAAAGAAAGGGAAGGGAGAGCGAGAGAGAGAGAGAGAGAGAGAGAGAGAGAGAGAGAGAGAGAGAGAGAGAGAGAGAGAGAGAGAGAGGGCGTGGACGGGGGAACGTGTTAGCTGTCCATGAGAATCTTGATATCCATGGCTAGCATTGATGAACGATCTCGAATACGGACAGAGAGAGAGAGAGAGAGAGAGAGAGAGAGAGAGAGAGAGAGAGAGAGAGAGAGAGAGAGAGAGAGAGAGAGAGAAAGAAAGGGAGCACAGAGAGAGAGAGAGAGAGAGAGAGAGCGTGGACGGGGGAACGTGTTAGCTGTCCATGAGAATCTTGATATCCATGGCTGGCGGTGATGAACGATCTCGAATACGAGACAGAGAGAGAGAGAGAGAGAGAGAGAGAGAGAGAGAGAGAGAGAGAGAGAGAGAGAGAGAGAGAACAAGAATGTCGGGGCGTAAAAATGATTCTCGCAGCCGACTAAAAGTGCTTTGTCGGGGCTTAAGTTCGGGTTTGAATATTTGAAAGGAAATGAGACGGTTTTGATAGATGGGAGTCCGTTCTCTCGATGTATTCTTTCGGTTCACTGGGTTCAAAAGACAAAAAATAAGAAGAAAAAAATAAAAAAACAATGCATTTTTTCGGTGCCGCTACTGTCAATGAATGGAAATTAACTGTCAGATAAAATAGGAAAAAAATATATGTCTGTCACCGAATGGCTGTAACATCGCAGCTCAATTTCCTCTTATAAAAAAAATCAACCAGATTTACTCAGAAATCGCAACGGAAATGACGCAAAAGACGCGCGAAATTAAGCGATTTAAACTTTCAAATAATTAACGTAAAACGGTCTCGCGCCAGATTCCGAACCCCGATAGTGCGAACAAACGTACTTATAACCCAAGTAGAATCAATCATCTTAAATTAAAAGTACGTAATTAAAACTCACCTCCTATGACTTGACAGGAGAGCCTCACTTCAGCTCCTTCAGGGTAAGGCCCCGCGAACTTAGTGACCGCGTTTCCGGGGTCAAGGTCGCTGGTGATGGTCATGGAACGAGGAGGAACTGCAAGAAAGAAAACGGGAACAAGAAAGAAAACGGGAACAAGAAAGAAAACGAGAAGTAAAAAAAAAATAAAATAAAATTAAACAACAAAACTATTCTAGCCTCACAAACTTTAGATCATAAAGAATCAGTAAAGATATAACTGGTATAGTTTAATTTCCGACGTGATATGATGATAAAAAAAGAAAAAAAAATCACGAGGATTACGAGCTTAAATTCTTTTTGCTCAAATCATTAATAAACTTGTTGCGCCTTTGTCAATTATCCCAAAACATGCAATGTCATCACATTTATCAAATCATTAAGAGTCTCCAACATTAGATTGGCTTCCTGATTAGCCAGTCGATTTGAGAGATTGAGTTTTTTATTTTTATTTATTTTTTATCCATTTATTTATTCATTTATTTTAGTAGTAGTATTGCTAATAGAGTTTAGATAGTGTGAATGCTAGGCTTATGGAATGTATTTAATTTGATTGAATTTACGTTTTTATTAAAGTTCTAAATGAAAAAAAAAAAAACTGTTAGAGATTGAGAGTAAATGAGTTGGTATTCAAACTTTTTTTTTCTCGTGCATGTGAGTGATTGGGAAGAACAATATTATTCTAGATTCTAAAATGTATTTAAGAAAAGGAAGTATTGAGTGATATAAATTAGATAATCATACACGCCCACACACAAACACATGCGCACACAAATACACACAATGACACACACGCTCCCCCCACACACACGCCCCCCCACAATCAAATACACACTTCCCCACACACACACAAAACACACACGCCCCCACCCCACACACAGCACCACCGCCCCCCCACACACACACACAAACACACACACAAACAAACAAACACACGCCCCCCCCCCCACACACACAAACACACAGCCCCACTCCCACACACACACACAAACACATCCATCCCCTTCCCCCCCACTTTTAATCCCCCCTCACCCCTACCTTCCTCCCCCACACCCTACCTTCCTCCCCACCTTCCTCCCCTTCCGAAACTCACCCACAACATCGAGTTTGATCCTCAAGTTCCTGGTCGGCGACTCGAGGAAGTCCACCCTGCACCGGTACTCGCCCTCGTCCTCCAGGTGAACCGTCTCGAGGAACAGCCCGGTCCTCTTCCGACCCACCATCATGTAGGCTCTGATGCCCAGGTCGTTGGCCGCCCAGTGCCGCCCGCGCTCCAGGGCCACGCTGCGGGAGTCCAGGCTGGGGGTGGGGTGGGTGGGGGAGGAAAGGGGTGGGGGAGGAAGGGGGCGGGGGGGGGAAGAGATGGAGAGAGGGTTAGATTCGATCTTTTTTATTTTTTTTATTGATTTTGGGTATTTGTGTGTTTGTTTGTTTGAGTGTTTGTGAGTGTGTGGGTGTGTGTGTGTGTGGGTGTACGTGTGTATATGTGTGTATGTGTTGTGTATGTGTTGTGTGTGTGTGTGTGTGTGTGTGTGTGTATGTGTTGTGTGTGTGTGTGTGTGTGTGTGTGTGCGTGTGTGTGTGTGTGTGAGTTTTGTATGTGTTTGTCTATTTAATCATTTATTCATACATTTGTTTGTGTATGGGTCTTGTGTATGCATATCTGCACTTGAGCGCGCGAAGCAATATGCAAATAGCAAGCCCCGAGAGTAAACCAAAGCTAATCTCTAATCTCAATACAGTGAATTAGCAATGTTGATTCAGCGCATCATATTTTTACTCCATCTATTGTTCCCGAATGAAATATAAATTTTCTAAATCGGCGAAAAACAATTAACTGTCGACGTCCAAACACTCAGAGGAAAGGTGTTATTCTCAGATGGTTTGGAAAAGCGGAAAACAATCACTTTAATTCATATCAGATCGGTTATGTATATATATATATATATATATATATATATATATATATATATATATATATATATATATATATATATATATATACATATATACATATATAAATATACATATACATATACACACATACATACACACACACACACAGATAATTACAACCACGAAAATTACGGTACTATTGCTGATGGCAATCCCCATGAAAGTAGCAGTAATGAGAGAGAAAGAACGCTTCTAATCACCCATTTGGGAAAATAGAAAATGCTCCTTGAAAAGCCTAAAAGAAACCGACAAATGGCCTTTCGCTCGTGTCTGGAACGAAGCAAAAAATATTGTCCGATAGTAAATGGTAGAAGAGAAGTAAAGCTCGTGAAAGTAGGGGGAGAGAAAGCGAGGGAGAAAGCCTAGAAATGGAAGAAAGAGTGGAGGGAGAGAACGAATGAAATTGGTAATATTGATGGATGAAAGATGTGGGTGATGATGATGATAGCGATGATAATAATGGTAATTAGGAAGAAAGACGTAGAAGATAAAGAAAGATGATGATTGATGATGATGATGATGATGATGATGATGATGATGATGATGATGATGATGATGATGATGATGATGATGATGATGGTGATGATGATGATGATGATGATGATGATAATGATGATGATGATGATGAGGAGGAAGAATAAGAAGATGGAGGAGAAGAAGAAGAAGGAGAAGGAGAAGAAGAAGAAGAAGAAAAAACAAAACAGAGGAAGAAGAGAAAAGAAGAAGAAGAATTAAAAAAAGATGATGAAGAACAAGAAAACGAAGCTAAGCAAACATCATGAATAAACAAAAGCCTAATAATAACACACAAGAATGAAGTCTCTCTCTAATAACCTTTCATTACTACACTTTGACTTAGACTTTGAAGCTAATTTTCTCGGCTCTTCCAATTGTTAACAGTAGCCATGCACCGTAAGCTTAGACATTAATATTTGTAAAGTATGAAGAACTGCATGTGGAACTGGTTTCGCTCTTGGCATTTGGCAAGGGGAAAAACATGGCGATGGCGGAAATTTGTTCTGGTAATCAATCATTTGCAAGGTGTTTTTAATGTTTATTACTCTTTTTCGTGTCTTTTCTAATTCGTTATTGCGCTGAAAGTGAAGATAAATGTGATGTTAGTGTTTGAAGTACTTTTTGTTATAACATTTGTACATTTTTAAGTTTGGGAGCTACTTAGATATACGATGTTTTGTTGTGGTAGAGTAACTAAGATAAAAAATGGAATAATTATCTTGTTTTCTTTTATGAGCTTAAAAGTTGCCGGAATACAGTTTATTTTCATGATTCTTATATATATCTTAACGTGAAGCATTTAAAAAAAAATTAATGTTCTCTCTCTCTCTCTCTCTCTCTCTCTCTCTCTCTCCCTCTTGCTCTCTTGCTCTCTCTCTCTTGCTGTCTCTTTTATTCTCTCTCTCTCAATCTCTCTCTCTCTCTCTCTCTCCCTCTCCCTCTCCCTCTAACTCTCCCTCTCATCCCCCCTTCCCTCTCTCTCTCTCTCTCTTTGCTTTTATCCCCGTATGAACTTACGTTGATGCGCCTATCAAAATAATAACTGGATAGAGAGAAAAAAAACATACTAAAAGTGAGGGTCATCAATACAATAGTAATAATACAATCACGAAGAACAGTGCAAAGGAGATAAAAGTATAGTTATATGTGCTTTTATAGCTGTACGGAATAGTTATAGCAAAGACCGTCTGTCTTAAGTGCCGACGAAGGAATAAAAAATCCGAACACATTTACTTACAAAAGCTAAGATTTATTTCCACCCGAACACTTATTTACTTACAAGAGTTAAGACATTTCCAAGCGAACACTTGTTTACTTACAAAAGCCAAGACATTTCCACCCGAACACTTGTTTACTTACAAAAGCTAGGGCTTATTTCCAAGCGAACACATTTACTTACAAAAGCCAAGACTATTTCCAAGCGAACACTTATTTACTTACAAAAGCCAAGACTTGTTTCCACCCGAACACTTATTTACTTACAAAAGCCAAGACCTATTTACACCCGAACACATTTACTTACAAGAGTTAAGACATATTTCTACCCGAACACTTTACTTACAAAAGCCAAGACTTATTTACACCCGAACACGTTTACTTACAAAAGCCGACTTATTTCAACCCGAACACTTATTTATTTACAAGAGCCAAGACTTATTTCGAGAGAGAAAGAGAGAGAGAGAGAGAGAGAGAGAGAGAGAGAGAGAGAGAGAGAGAGAGAGAGATAAACAGATAGATAGATATAGATATAGATAGATAGATATAGATATAGATAGATAGCAATAGATATATACAGATAGATGGATAGATAAATAGATAGATAGATAGAGAAGAAGATTGCCGCGGAAGATGGAAGGAAGGTTTTTGCCTTTATAAAACGACCAATTCTAGAGCGAATAAACATTTACCCTTATAAAACTACCAAATCTAGAGCAGATAAAAAGATCACCTTTATAAAACAACCAATCCTACAGCGAAAAAATATTTAGTCTTTATAAAAACAACCAAATTCAAGAGCGAATAAATATCTTTCTTTTATAAAAACAACCAAAGTCTAGAGCGAATGAATATCTATCCTTTATAAAAAACAACCAAATTCTAGAGCTAAGAAATATTTTCCCTTCAACAAAAAGCCCAAATTCCAAGACGAAGAAACCCCCCCACACAGCAAACCACTGTACCTGTAGATGGGCGTCCCCACACCATCCCTGTAGAAGAGGACGAGCAGAGTGGTGTCGTTGGGCGCTGGTGGCTCCATGTCGCACGGAAGCAAAACGCTTTCATTGGCGACAGCTCGGATTTCGGTCAAGGGGCCTGCGGGAGAGGGAGAGAGGGGGTGAGGGCGTGGCATTGGGTGTTGTGTGGGTAGGTCTGTGGTGTTGTGTGTTGTATTTAGGTATGGGGAATTATGTAGTATGTTTGTAATACACACACACACACACACACACACACACACACACACACACACACACACACACACACACACACACACACACACACACACACACACACACACACACACACACACACACACACACACACACACACACACACACACACACACACACACACACACACACACACACACACACACATATATATATATATATATATATATATATATATATATATATATATATATATATATATATATATATATATATATATAGAGAGAGAGAGAGAGAGAGAGAGAGAGAGAGAGAGAGAGAGAGAGTGAGAGGGAGATGAAGAGAGAGAGACATAAAATCATGTATGCATAAACAGATAGATAGATAGATAGACAGTTAGATAATTAGATAGATAGACACAGATGGATAGATAGACAGATATATAGATATAGATATTGAAAGATGAAATCATATATCATATGACATTGAATTAACAGAGTAATGGCATGATGAATATCATCTACGTAACGAAGTTATGCATTCATGACAAATGATGTCGAGATTGACGCTTTATTGAGTGGGCAGCGACATAGACACAAGAGAGAGATAAAGAGAGAGAGAGAGAGAGAGAGAGAGAGAGAGAGAGAGAGAGAGAGAGAGAGAGAGAGAGAGAGAGAGAGAGAAAGAGAAAGAGAGTCTGTCATGCACATTCGAGGCGTAACTATTTAGTTAGATTAAACTACATATTACAGTTTGTGTTAATTATGAAATTAATATGAAATGATGGCGAAAATAATGAAAGTGAAACATGTGTTTGATTGTTATGATAAAGTGATGATGATTATGATTCATGATGGTGGTTGTGGTGGAGATGGTGATGATGTTGTTAATTAAAGTGTAAGACTAGAAACAATTTCATAATGTCAGTAATAAGGGTAATGGTAAAACAACAACAACAATAAGAAAAAAAATAATCTCAAGAAAAGCAACATAAACAATAACAAAAACAACAATGAGAAAAAAAATCATAAGAAAAACAACATAAACAATAACAACAACAACAATGAGAAAAAAATAATAAGAAAAACAACATAAACAATAACAACAACAACAATAAGAAAAAAAATAAGAAAAACAACATAAACAATAGCAACAACAACAATGAGAAAAAATCCCAAGGAAAACAACATAAACAACAACAACAACAATAAGAAAAAAACAACAACAAAGATAACAAAAATACAAAACCAACAACAACAATAAAAGAAAAACAATAACATGATATCCCAGCAATACATTAAGGGTCGCTTTCCTTAGCCTCATTAGTAAATCTGAAGCATTACATTAAGAAAAGTAATTATCAGCGCTAATGGAATGCCAGAACGCGCAAATAAAAGCCCATGCGTGTGTGGCTTTGATTAATGGAGGAATTAAAACGGGGGTGACCTCTGTGTTTTGGTCGGGGGGGGGGTAGGGAGAGGGAGAGGGTTCCTGTTGGTCTTTGTTTCGTGTGTTTGTTTTGTTGCGTTTTTTTTTCTCTCTTTCTCTCTCTTTTTTTTTTTTTTTTTTGGTTGTTTTGTCTTCGTTCCGTTTGTTGTTGTTTTTTTGTCTGGTCTTTTGGCGTTGCTTTTGTTTTTTTCTTCGTTTTGTTTTACTTGTTTTTTGTCTTTGTTTTGTTTCATTAGTCTTGTTTATCTTTTTCTTTTGGTTATTTGTCTATTTATTTATCTTTGTCGTTATTTTTTCTTTCCTGTTCCCTTTTTCTTTATTTTTATTTCCTGTTTCTGATTTATTTCCTGTTTCTTAATTTGTTTTTGTCTTTGTTCCTTTCTGTTTCCTGCTTCCTCATTATCTTTCTCTGGTTTGCTCTGTCTCTTATATTTATCTGCTTCTTATGTCCATTTCTTTCGCTCACTCCCTTTTTTGTGTTTCCTCCTGTCTCTGCAATCTCTCTCTCTCTCTCTCTTTCTCTCTCTCTCTCTGTCTGTCTGTCTGTCTCTCTCTCTCTCTCTCTCTCTCTCTCTCTCTCTCACTCTCTCTCTCTCTCTCTCTCTCTCTCTCTCTCTCTCTCTCTCTCTCTCTCTCTCTCTCTCTCTCTCTCTCTCTCTCTTTCTCCCCCTCCCCCTGTCCCCTCCCTTCCCTTCTCCCCTTCTCCCTCTCACCCCCTCCCTCACTCTCTCTCTCTCTCTCTCTCTTTCTCCCCCTCCCCCTGTCCCTCCCTCTGTCTCCTTCTCCCTCACCCCCTCTCTCTCTCTCTCTCTCTCTCTCTCTGTCTCTCTCTCTCTCCATCTCCTTCTCCCTCCCCCCTCCCTCCCCTTGTCCCTCTCTCCATGTCCTTCTCCATCCTCTAAACCCCCCCCTCTCTCTCTCTCTCTCTCTCTATCTCTCTCTCCATCTCCTCCTCCCCCTCCCTCCCCCTGTCCCTCTCTCCATGTCCCTTCCTTCCCTCTCAACCCCCTCCCTCCCTCTCTCCCTCTCTCCCTCTTTCTCTCTCCCACATTCTTATCACCCTCACCCCCTCATAACGACCCGAATTTCCCCTCGGTCTCGATCCGGCCATCCAAGTTCGCCTCGGCAACTCTGGCCCAAAATAGCAGCTCAAAGTAAGAAATGACCCGGCCATGAATTCGTCATCGCGCTGGCATCGGCAAAAGTCTGCGGGAATAGCACGCCGGTTTTCATTTTACTCGAGGTGGCCTATCTGTCTTGCTTTTATTAGCCTTGTTATTGTTGTCTCCATTATCATCGTTGCTGTTATTATTATGATCTGTTATCACACTTATTATTATTATTATGATTTTCATAATCATTGATATAATTATTATTACTATTATCATTATCAGTATCATCATCAAAATCATTACCCCCATTATCATTATTATTATCAATATCGTAATTATCATTATCATTATTTTCCTTGTAATCATCATCCTTACTATCATTACCGTAATTACTACCCTTATTGTATTATGATTTTTAAACATGCACGACTAAAAATTTTTTACCCCCTTTTTATTTCTTATAAAAATTTTTTTCCCTTTAAATCCCTTATTATCATCATCACTGTCACCATTAGGGTCACCATCACCTCTGTCACTCTACCCATAAATGCACAATACCCGTTTTGATGAAAAGGACCCCCCCCAAAAAAAAAATTTTAAAGGGGGTGCCAATATAAACTTTTTTTTTCAGTTTTTTAAATTTTTTCCCCAAATTTGAAAATTTCTGGAAAAACGTCCTTTATGAAATTAATGGAAAGAGATTCGTAAATACAAAGAACAAAGATGGGAAAGAACAGAGATGAACAAAGAACAAAGATGATCAAGGGACAGAGAGAAAAAAAAGGGAAAAAAGAAAGAAAAAAAAAGGTAAAATAAAAAAAAGCCCCAAAAAAAAAAAAAAAAGGGGAAATTTTTTAACATTTTTTAAGGGGAAAAAAAGATAAGATAAATGGGGGGGGCGGGGGAAATTTTAAAAGAGGGGGAAAAGGGGGGGGAAAAGGGGGGGGGGGAGGGGGGAAAGGGGGGGAGGGGGGAGGAGGGGAAGGAGGGGGGGAAGGAGGAGGAGGGGGGGAAAAAAAAAAGGAGGGGGGAGGAAAGGGGGAAAAGGGAAAAAGGGAAAAAGGGAAAAAGGGAAAAAAAAGGGGGAAAAAGGGAAAAAAAAGGGGAAAAAGGGAAAAAAAAGGGGAAAAAAGGGAAAAAAAGGGAAAAAGGGGGGAGGGGCGGGGAGGGAGGGAGGGTGGGAGGGAAAAAAAGGGGGAAAAAAGGGAAAAAAAAGGGGGAAAAAAGGGGGAAAGGGGGAAAGGGGGGGAGGGGGAGGAGGAGAAAAAGGGGGGGGGGGGTGGGGGGAGGGGGGGGGAAGGGGGGGTGGAGGGGGGAAAGGGGGGAGGTGGAGGGGGAAAAGGGGGGGGGAGGAGGGGAAAAAGGGGAGGAGGAGGGGGGAAAGGGGGGGAGGGGAGGAGGGGGGGGAGGGGGGGAAAAGGGGGGAAAGGGAAAAAAAGGGGGGGGGGGGAAAAGGGGGAGGGGGAAAAGGGGGAGGGAGGGGGGGTTGGGGGGGGGGGGAGGAGGGGGGGGAGGGAGGGGAGGAGGTGGAAAAGGGGAGGAGGGGAGGAGATGGAGGAGGGGGAGGGGGGAGGAGGAGGGGAGGGGAGGGGAAAAGGGGGCGGAGGGGGAGGGGGAGGGGGAAGAGGGGGAAGGGGAAAAAGGGGGAAAAAGGGGAGGAGGAGGAGGAGGAGGAGGAGGAGGAGGAGGAGGAGGAGGAGGAGGAGGGGAAAAAGGGGAAAAAAGAAAAAAGAAAAAAGGAAAAAGAAGAAAAAAAAGAAGAAGAAGAAGGAGAAGGAGGAGAGAGAGAGAGAAGAGGAGAGAAAAGAGAGAGAGAGAGAGAGAGGGGGGAAAAAGGGGGGGGAGGAGGGGGGGGGGGGGAGGAGGGAGGGAGGGGAGAAAGGATGGGTTTTGCTGGGGAAAAACCAAAAACCCCCAATAAATTTTGAAAAAAAAAATTTTACTTGGGGGTTGAAAAAAAAAAAAAAGGAAAAAAAAATTTGGGAAAGGGGAAGGAAAAAAGAAAAAAAAAAAAAAAAAAAAAACAACAAAAAACCCCAACCCCCAACAGAAAAAAAAAAAAGAGAAAAACAAAAGAGAAGAGAAAGAAAAAGAAAAAGGGGAAAAAAGGGGGAAAAAAAACAGAGAAGAGGAAAAGAAAAAAGGGGGGGAAAGAAGAAAAAGGGGGGGGAAAAAGGGGAACAGAAAAAGCCCCAAAAAAAGGGGCCGCCGGGACAAAACCCGGGGCCCCAAAACAGCCCCCAAGAAAGCAAAACAGCCGAACAGGGGGGGGGGAAGGGGGGGGGGAAGGGGGGAAGGGGGGGGGAAAGGGGGGAGACAAAAGGAAGGGGGGGGGAAAAGGGGGGAAAGGGGGGGGGGGAAAAGGGGGGGGGGGGAAGGGGGAAAAGGGGGGAAAGGGGGGGAGAAGGGGGGGAAAAAAGGGGGAAGGGGGGGGAAAAAGGGGGAAGGGGGGGGAAAAGGAGGGGGAGGGAAAGAAAAAGAAATCAGCCAAAAAAACACCATTTAAAAATACCCCCCCCCCCGGTCCTTAAAAGGGTTTTTTATAAGCGGCCAAAACCGAAATAAAACCCCAAAACCCCCCCCCCTTTCCCCCCCCCCCCCCCCCCCCCCCCCCCCCCCCCCCCCCTTTTTTTTTCCCCCGGGGGTTTTTTTTTTTTAAAAAGGGGAAAAAAAAAAGGGGGGGGGAAAAGGGGGAAGGGGAAAAAAGGGGGAAAGGGGGAAGAGGGGGGGGGGGGAAAAGGGGGGGGAAAAGGGGGGGAAAAGGGGGGGGAAAAAAAAAAGGGGAAAAAAAGGGGGGGGAAAGGGGGGAAAAAGGGGGGGAAAAAAAAAGGGGAAAAGGGGAAAAAGGGGGAAAAGGGGGAAAGGGGGGGAAAAGAAGGGGGAAAAAAAGGGGAAGGGGGAGAAAAAAAGGGAAAAAAAGGGGGAAAAAAGGGAAAAGGGGGGGAAAAAGGGGAAAAAGGGGAAAAAAAAGGGGGGAAGTTTAATTTTAAAAAATGAAAAGTATTAAAAAAATAAAAATTTAATTTAAAAATTGTTTTAATTTTTCCTTTTTTCCTTGAAAAAAAAATTTTTTCCCCCGGGCCCCCCCTTTCCCCCCCCCCCCCTCCCCCCCCCCCCCCCCCCCAACCCCCCCCCCCCCCCCCTTCCCCCCCCCCCCTTCCCCCCCTTTTCCCCCCTTTTCCCCTTTTTTTTTTTCCCTCCTTTTTTTTTTAAATTTTAAGGCCCCCCCTTTTTTTTGGGGGGAAAAAGGGGGGGGAAAAAAGGGCCCCCAAAAAGAGAAAGGGGAAAGGGGGAAAGGGGGGGAAAAAGGGGGGGGAGGGGGGGGGAAGGGGAGAAGGGGGGGGAAAGAAAGAGAGGGGGGGGGGGTTTGGGGGGGGTTTTAAAAGGGGGGAAAAGGGGAAGGAAAAAAAAAGGGGGAAAAAGGGGGAAAAAGGGGGGGAAAAAAAAAAAGGGGGGAAAAAAAGGGGGGGAAAAAAAGGAAAGGGGGAAAAAAGGGGGGAAAGAAGGGGGGAAAAGGAAAAGGGGGAAGGGGAAGGGGGGAGAAAAAAAGGAAAAAAGAAAAAAGGGGAAAGGGGAAAAAAATGGGGAAAGGGGGGGGAAAAGGGGGGGGGAAAAAGGAAGAAAAAGGGGGAAAAAGGGGGAAGAGGAAAAAAGGGGGGGAAAAAAAGGGGGGAAAGAAAAAGGGGGAAAAAGGGAAAGAAGAAAATAAAAAAAAAAAAAAAAAAAAGAAAAAAAAAAAAAAAAATGGTAAAATAAAAAAGATAAAATAAGGAAAAAAAGGGGAAAAAAAAAGAAAAAGAACGGGGAAAAACCCCCCCCCCCCGTTAAGTTTAAAAGGGAGGAAGGTAAAGCCCAAAAAAGGGGGTTGGGGGGGGTGGACCCCCCGGGGAAGGGGGAGGGGGGGAAAATTTTTGGGGAAAAGATTGGGGGGGAAAAAGGGGAGGGGGGGAAGAGGGGGAGGGGAAGAGAAGGAGAGGGGGGGAGGAAAAGGAAGAAGGAGAGAGAGGGAGAGAGGGGGAAAAAGGAAAGAAAAAGGGGTTGGGGGGTTTTTGGGAAAGAAGGGGAGGGAGAGAAGGGGGTTGGGGGTTGGGGTGGGTGATATGAGGGAGGGTGATAGAGAGAGGGAGGGGAGGGAGGAGAGAGGGGGGAGAAAAGGAGAAAAAGAAAGAGAGGGGGGATTTTGAAGGGGGAGAAGGGAGAGGGAGAAGGGGTGAAGGGAAAGGGGGTTTTGAGGAGGTAAGGGGGAATGGGTGAAGGGAGAGAGAGAAGGGGGGATAAGTGATGAGAAGGTAAGGAAGAGGGGGACAGGAGGAATGAGGAAAGGGAGGGAATGAGGGAGAGGAGAGAGGGTGAGGGAGGAAGAAGAGGGTTTTGGGGATGGGGGAAAGGGAGGGAGAGGAAAAGGGAGAGGAGAAAGGGGAAATGAGGAGAGAAAAGAGTGAGGGAGAGGGAATTGGGGGTCGGGAAAAGGATAGAGAGAGAGAGAGAAAGAGAGAGAGAGAAAGAGAGAGAGAGAGAAAGAGAGAGAGAGAGAGAGAGAGAGAGAGAGAGAGAGAGAGAGAGAGAGAGAGAGAGAGAGAGAGAGAAAGAGAGAGAGAGAGAGAGAGAGAGAGAGAGAGAGAGAGAGAGAGAGAGAGAGAGAGAGGGAGAGAGAGAGAGAGAGAGAGAGAGAGAGACGAGATGATTAAGTGGGGGAAAAGAGACGATAGGAATGAGGGAGAAGAGAGAGAGAGAGGAAGTAAAGGGAAATGAGGGAAGAAGAGAAGAGGAGAACTGAGGATAAGGAGACAGAGGAACGATAAACCTAAGGAGAGAGAGAAAGTAGAAGACCAAGGGAGAGAATAGGGAGGTGGAGGACGGGGGAAGAGGGAGGGGTGGAGGACGGGAGAGAGGGAGGGGAGGGAGCTGGAGGATGGGAGAAAGAGAAGGGGAGGTGGAGGACGGGAGAAGAGGAGGGGAGGGGTGGAGGACGGGAGAAGAGGGGGAGTGGAGGATGAGAGAAGAAGGGGAATGGAGAACGGGGGGGAAAAAGAGGAGGAGGGAGGGGTTGGAAGACGGGAGAAGAGGGAAAAGGGGGGGTGGAGGATGGGAGAAGAGAGGGTGGAGGGGAAAAAGGGAGGGGGGAGGGGGGAAGGGGGGGGGGGAAAAGGGGGGGGAAAGGAGGGGAAAAGGAGGGTGGTGAACGGGAGAAGACGGGAGAAGAGGGAAGAAGGGGTGGAGGACGGTGTAGGAGGAGGAGGAGGAGAAGGAAGAGAAAGACTTCCCAGAGCCATTCCTCTCCTCAAGTCCCTCGAATCAGCGGTGGTTATATGGCTCAGGTTATTGCATATTGGATTGCAGTTTCATTCATTGTGCGACTTTTTTTTTGATCCCGTCCGTTGTGTGGGTGCAAGGGAAGGGGTTTTTGGCCTTTGATTCGGGAAGATGGAGGAAGGAAGGAGGAGGAAGGAGGTGGAGGAGGTGGAGGAGGAAGGAGGAGGAAAAGGGAGGTGGAGGAAGGAGGTGGAAGGGAGGTGGAGGAGGGGGGAAGGAGGAAGGAGGAGGGAGGTGGAGGTGGAGGAGAGAGAGAGAGAGAGAGAGAGAGAGAGAGAGAGAGAGAGAGAGAGAGAGAGAGAGAGAGAGAGAGAGAGAGAGAGAGAGAGAGAGAAAGAGAGAGAAAGAGAGAGCGAGCGAGAGAGAGAGAGAGAGAGAGAGAGAGAGAGAGAGAGAGAGAGAGAGAGAGAGAGAGAGAGAGAGAGAGAGAGAGAATAAAAAGGAAATTAATAATCCGCCCCGAAAAGAATCGCGAATTCACTAAGCCCTTGATTGGTCATCCATCTAAAAGTTTTGCTGAATTAGCTTTATCCGAAGACACAGCAACGGCGAAAAAATGGAACATATCAACTTTTATTCATTACTTATCATCATTGTTTTTCTTGTTGTTTTTTTCTTTTTGCTTTATTTTCTTTTTTCTGTGTTCCAGCCCTCTTTTGTTGATTTTCTCATTCTTTTTTTTCTCTCTCTCTTTTCTTTGTTTTTCTGCGTTCCATCACTCCCTTGTTATTTTCCTTCTTCTTCTTTCTTTCTTTTCTTTATTTTTCTGTGTTCCATTACTCCCTTGTAATTGCCCCTCT